>NC_088713.1:44568582-44868582 GCF_963576615.1 Watersipora subatra
ATGATAATAATAATGGCAATGCAAGAAAGAAACAATATAGGCATCTAAA
The DNA here is from genome assembly GCF_963576615.1 of Watersipora subatra. Lineage (NCBI taxonomy): Eukaryota > Metazoa > Bryozoa > Gymnolaemata > Cheilostomatida > Watersiporidae > Watersipora > Watersipora subatra. The sequence goes on from NC_088713.1 coordinate 44,568,632, forward strand.
TTATGACTACTTCAAGACAAATTCATCTTCTGTGGCTTTAAAAGACTATGTAAGTCATACATACAATCACTTATTAATCATCTCTTCTTGAGCAATATGTCTCTTATTAAGCATGTCGCACCCTCATCTACTTCTGATGTATCAGCAGAATCAAATAGTCTGAGCAAGGTTTAATGTACTTGTTCATGTCCATCCTTTGCAACAAAAACAGGAAGGTTTCCAAAATGCTTAAGCAAATATCCTGTTTTTAAATGTACCTCATTTCTCTTTGCTTGAATGATTAATTTCACATAAACAATCTGTGTTTTAGTCATTGATCAAATGATTTATTTGTATTTATGGTGAAGCTGAATACATAAATATAGTTCTTTCTGCTGTTATGACAGCTGCCTGATCCTGCTGAGTGGAGGAATGGTACCACACATTGTTTATGCTGCTGAGGGGGGTTGTTGTTACCATGTTACCACAAACATCCTCTAGCTCCTCAATAAGATCTGAGAAGTTTGAAATTTTAAAGTAAACTTAGGAATTCCGAATACGCTTTTTACTTCTTCCTTTTCATCTCACTAAATCGTCATTTTTAATTTGTTTTTGAACAATCTCCAGACCGTCCACTATTTTCACTGAGATTTTCTAGAAGTGCCTGTAACAACTCCCGGATTGTCAAGCTTTAAGGTTAACTGATGTAAGCTGGTAGAAAGGTGTGTGGTTGTATATTTTGTTCAATATGTATTTCTACCATGTAGTAGGCTACACCGTGACACTAAAAATTATAACATAGTACAGTTGGTAAATTGAAAACGTAAACGATATTGTAATATATTAGGGTAAGTCAGCAGCATGCATAAGCAAATAGTATAAAATTGATTATAACAACAATCTTGACATGCAGTAAAATGCCAGGTTCGTGGTTGCAGAAAAGATACAAATACAATAAAATTGCAATATTGAATTTATAAACTTAAATACCTTAATGCGGCCTTCTAATCCTGAGAGTTATTATGTTAGTTGGTTGAATGTCCAAGCAGAATTAATTGTTCTTTGTATATCAAGTTTATTCTATCACTTCGTTTATATGCGTACTGTCTCTCTTGAAATCTGAGCTGTAACTGTCTGGCATTGGTGAACTCAAAGGTAGATGTGTTGACCTTAGTTATGATTGTTTGGTAGGCCAACAAATATGAGATAAACATGGGTGTAAAACACTAAGTCTGAAGCAACTAATCGACTTGCCATATTATTGCCATTCAAAGACCACAGATTTATGTATTTTTTATTATGTGACAGCTCAATGATTAATCATTCTGGCAGCAACTGCCGTCACGTTTTTACTAGTAAAACAAATCCTTTACACTCCCCCCTTTAATTTGACACAGGGAGGTGGCAAATTAACCTTTTAGTAATTATTTTAAAAAGTAAACTGAACCACGAAATACCAAGGGCTAATTTATGAAGTTGTTCGTCATACTGCTAACATGGCGTATATGTATGTTTATTATGTTCATGAGGGTATATATGTGTATGTGATGTATGGGTTAGTATATGTGGTTAACGTGCATATGTTTTTGTAAGTAGTATTGAGTATGTATGATGTGAGTATACTTGGCACTATGCTTGTTCTGGTCTGTAAATTAAAACTACCTTGTGAGCTGGTCGCTCGTAGAAAGATTGTTCGTTATCCTTTTTGTTTCGTTTGTCAGCTTGTTTGTTTGCTTGTTGCAGCTTGACTTTCCTTACTAGCCCGTCAGCACTAGGCATAACTTCTTCAATCTTTCCTAGGGGCCAGTGAGTGCGGTTTGTGTCAGGCTTTTTTACTATAAATGGTCCAAATACGTCACACCCTGCGTAGGTGAATAGTGGAAAAGGTTCTGTTCTTTTCTTAGGGATTGGAGCCATTTGCTGTCCTTGAAGGTTTGCTCTGAGTCTTTTGCAGATTGTGCATGAGTTGATAACTGATGATATGATCGAGTGTCCTATGACCCAATATCCTCTGAGGTGCAGTTGTGCTCGTGTTGATCGTCGTCCCTGGTGGCCCGTGAGAACATGATAGTGCCTCACCATTTGCATGGTTATGGGGTCCTTCGGTAGAATTATAGGGTGTTTTTTACCATATTCTAGATGATGACCATACTTTAGTTGGCCTCCAACTCTGAGGAGTCCATCAGAGTCCACAAATGGGTGTAATTTGTGAAGTTGCTTGGTTGCTCCTGAGTGTTCTAGATCTTTTTCATCTTGGTAGGTCTCCTTGGTAAGTATACACAAGTAAAGTTTGTCATCAATAGACAATCCTGTAGTTTCATTAGTGGGCTGAAAATCTGATTCCAAAATGTTCTGGATCTGCTGTGGTGTGGGCACAGATGAGTATGGTGCAAACACGACTTCTTTTCTTAGTAGGTTGTCATCTTGCACCTCTTTAGTGATAATTCTGTGAGTAAAGCATTTGCTGGTTTGATCTGTGTTTGCTTGATGGTTGCCGGTGATGCTCCAGCCTAGTACAGTTCTCTTGGCATAAGGTTTTTCTGGTGTGTTGACGATGACTTCCAGTGGTGTGTGTGCAGCATTAACATTTGCTCCCAAAAGGATTCCAACATCAATGTTCAAGAGGGGAGGGAGCTCGTCTGAAATGTGTCTAAGATGTTTCCATTTCTTTGCTGCTTCCTGGGTAGGGATATGACCTTTGTTAATAGGTATTTCGGTAGCAGTTGTTGTCATTGAAGGCAGTTTAACAGTGTATTGCTTCTTATAGCCACGTAACTTAAGCCCTTGTATTTGCTTGTTTGTTACCTCGGTTTGTTGAGTCATTGTGTGTAGCATCATAGATTGCTCTACTGTATCAGATGAGAATACATTAAGTTTTTTCACCAGATTTTCGCTGATAAATGATCGATCTGACATTGAATCCACTAGAGCATAAGTGAGCAGTTCTTTCGATGACCTTTTGTATCCAACATAGACGGGCATGATGAACATACTCATTGATTCTTCAGCACTTCGAATACTGTGACATTCTGCTTCCTTAGATTGAGTGTTTCGAGATGTCGGCTCAGTGGCATTAGTTTCTGTCGCATCAGCGGTTTTTTGTGGTTTTGGTTGTTCGTTCTTTAGTTGAACAGTTTGACTTGGTTGAGACAGTTTGCTTTGTGCCTGTTGATTACCTTTTTTGTTGTTCTTTATCTTGCTGTGGTTGACTGTAGCATGCCCTTCTTTGCAGCCAGGAACTTGGCACTTTATTGGCGTTTTGCATTCTCTGTAGCCGTGCCCTGTGTTCAAACAATAGAAGCACAAATTGTTGCTTGCTATAAACTGCTGTTTGTCTTCTTCGGACATTCTACTTAGAAATCCACAGTCTGATGTAAAGTGGTTTTGCTTCTCGCACTTTATGCAATGTTTGCCCTTGTTGGGTGTCGTCTTTGACTCTATAGCGTGACACGTTCCTCTTGAACGGGATTTGTCAGTTTCTTTATTCCTTCTCTCTCCTTTCTTGTTGTTATCTGTGTCATTGAGGGGGTTGCATGCAACCTTTACTTCATACTTGAGGAATGTACAGAGATCTGATAGATTTGGCCATTCTCCATGTGATTCATGGTATTTCGTTGTTTTATGTATCCATTTTCTTCCAAGGTGCACAGGTAGCTTCTTGATGATCTTTTGCTGTTCTGACAATGTGTTTAACTCCCTTAGGCTCGCCACTTTGACCATCGCAGCTGAACACTGCTTCAGAAATCCCAAGTACTCTTTCAAAGCTTGTGGATCATTAGCAGCCACTTGTGGCCATTGATAGAGCTCTTGTTTGTAAGCTTTCCCAACTTGGAACTCATCTCCAAATTCTTCGTCTAGAGCTTCCAAAGCCTCTTTCAGTGCATTTTCATTTCCTACAGTGCAGTATGCATCGATAAGTTTGTGATGGTCCGTACTGAGATATGTGCGTAGAAGAGCTAATTTGTCTTCCGGTCTGCCCTTTCTGTCCAGAATAAATCTATTCACTGATGTTTTCCAATCAGGATAGTCTGTGAGTTTTCCTGTGTATATGAAGGGTTTTGGTACTTTGAGTTTTGGGTGTTCATTAGCGTAGTTAATTGCCTCCACAATGGCTCCTGCTAGTGATGAGTGTTCCGAATTTGGAGTGGGATGTCTTTGAGGATTATCTATCTGCATCTCTTGAAGGTGGCTATGTAGACTCGGTAAGGGGGTTGATTGTTGTTGATCTGTAGTGTGCTGGACTTCGTGGTCACTGGTAGCCAAGTTAAAATTTGCTCTTGTAGCCTTTAGCCTAACAGGTTCACTTGCTTTTGTTGCTCTATGTACTTGGGCGTCTGTTTGCGTTTCTGAGCTAATTAAAACCACAGAAGGTGCTTTTGGTGTTGGTAATCTCAACAAACTCGTTGCTTCAACTTCTTCTGTTGCTGCTAGTTCTAACACTTGTCGTTTTATTTGTTCGGCTGTGATTTCGCCTTGAAGTTTTGCCCGTTTTATCTCTTGTTGCTTTTTAGCGAGTTGTAGCTCTTGTTGCAGTTTGAGCTCGGCTAGTTCTGTTTCTAGTTCTTCTTGTATAGCTAACATTTGTAATTCAGCCCTTTTAGCTTCTTCTGCGGCTCTTGCTTCATGAGCTTTACGACGTAGCTTTGATGAGCTGCTAGAGTTGGTGGATGTTCCACTGGTGCTAGTCCGTGTTGACCGAGAATTTAAGGAATATGCCTTCTGTGGTTCATTTCCATTGCAGAGTTTAGCACTAAGATGGCTCATCAACTCTTCTAGTTTGTCTACTAAATTTCTGTTATCATGTGTGAGCCTATCAACTTCAAGGCCAATAGGTTTAGGTGCTCCAGATAGTTCGTCGTTCAATTTAGTGTATTCTGTGTGAATTTTAGCAATGGACTTTTCAAGTTCAGTTTTTACTTGTGCCAAGCGATCGTAGTTTGTGTTTACAGCAGTGCTTTGTATTTCACGAAGCATTAGTTCATGATATTGACTTTGTGCATCAGTTTTAGCTTGAAAATTTTCAACCTTAGCTTTGTTTACATTCCTTTGTGAGATTCTAACACTACTTGCATGGTCTGCTCTTGCATTATTAGTTGCTTCTGTGAGGTGGTTTGATTCACCTAGTTGTGTATGCTTGTCACTTGCTGCAATGTGTTCTGTTTCAGTTTCTTGTTGAGTACTAACAATTCCACTTTCATTTGCTGCTGCACCATGATTGGGTTCATTTATCTGTGGGGGTGTGTCTGTTTCAATGCTGTCCTTTGCGGCCATTTCAAGTCAATTTGTGTGATTACTCATGAAATCTGAGTGGTGTAATTGTTAGCAGTAATAGAGAACAACTCCCTGTAGTGGATTATAATTGTAACGCCCAGAGATTAAAATGAATTGCCCCTCACAGTGTCAAATAAACAGCATATGAAATGACCCCCTGTAAATTTAATTAATTATCTGATGGCAGCTGCTCTCAGAGTCACTCTACTAATGAAGCAGTGACATCATGTAAAACCAAAGTAATTTCTATTAATTAAACGAGGTTTTTAAATGACAATGCAATGGGTGGGCAAGTCTATTAAAAAATAGACCTGGCTCTTAAAAGGTGCAAAAAGAATGCGATACATATAAAACATGTGAAACACCATGCTACCTAACTATGAAAAACCTGACTAACTAGACAAGAAGTGACGATATCATGTCTGGGTTGAGGTGTGTTGTAGTTCTTAGCCATAAGTTTCACTAGCCATAAGTGTCACTGTAACAACTCCCGGATTGTCAAGCTTTAAGGTTAACTGATGTAAGCTGGTAGAAAGGTGTGTGGTTGTTTATTTTGTTCAATATGTATTTCTACCATGTAGTAGGCTACACTGTGACACTAAAAATTATAACATAGTATAGTTGGTAAATTGAAAATGTAAACGATATTGTAATATATTAGAGTAAGACAGCAGCATGCATATGCAAATAGTTAAAATTGATTATAACAACAATCTTAACATGCAGTAAAATGCCAGGTTCGTGGTTGCAGAAAAGATACAAATACAATAAAATTGCAATATTGAATTTATAAACTTAAATACCTTAATGCGGCCTTTTAATCCTGAGAGTTATTATATTAGTTGGTTGAATGTCCAAGCAGAATTAATTGTTCCTCGTATATCAAGTTTATTCTATTACTTCGTTTATATGCGTACTGTCTCTCTTGAAATCTGAGCTGTAACTGTCTGGCGTTGGTGAACTCAAAGGTAGATGTGTTGACCTTAGTTATGATTGTTTGGTAGGCCAACAAATATGAGATAAACACAGGTGTAAAACACTAAGTCTAAAGCAACTAATCGACTTGCCATATTATTGCCATTCAAAGACCACAGATTTATGTATTTTTTATTATGTGACAGCCCAATGATTAATCATTCTGGCAGCAGCTGCCGTCACGTTTTCACTAGTAAAACAAATCTTTTACACTGATCATTGCGACTATGTTACCAAAAACCCCTTTAAGCGTCTGAATTTTTTTGAAGTTTCTCTGAGCTTCTGAGATCTGAAAGAGAATTTAGGAATTCATATATATTATATTTATTAAGATATGCCACTCTTATCATCCATTTCTGACAACCTGAGCTGGTTTTGCTTTACCCGTTCATATCCATAATTCCTGTGCAAAACACAATTGCTGAATTGCTGATTTATCTGACAGGTTGTTTTGGTTCTGAACCTAAATTGGAGGATTAATCCCTTATAATTATATTCATATACAAAATGAAATTGAGATACTTTTGATAAAAAACTTGGACAAAAAAGACAATTTATGATATATGAGTAGTAGATGTTATACACTGTAAAAAAATCTATGCAGTATTCAATCACCTCAGATGGTCATTTTTCAATGCACCTGAAAAACTACACACTCGAAAATTATGCAATGTCCATGCGCTATTCATTCAATAAAAACACACTTCTATTCATCGTTTTATGCGATGTGCAACTAAAAATTAACGCACTGCTGATGGTCATTTTTCAAGGCAATTTCTATTCACACTGTGCATTAATCATAAAACCAAAATATGTACGCACTTAGCGTTTAAAAATTGCAGTTTTTAAACATTGACTGAGTTTTCTATACGAAGACGATTTTCACACGCTGAGTGCATTTAGCATTGCAACCTGGTTTTACACGCTTGGCGCATTATATTTTAGGGTCAAATTTGAACGCAGCAAGTGTTTACAAGTTTAATCACTTTACAAACAGCTCTGCGTTTTTTTCAGCCAAGGATATTTTTAAACAGCGAGTATATATAATTTATTATTAACATTTAATAAAAGCACTAAATAACTCGAAAAACACACACAGCATTTAATAAAAGCACTAAATAACTCGAAAAACACACACACCATTTAATAAAAGCACTAAATAACTCGAAAAACACACAGCATCTGTTTGATCAAGATCGATTTAGAATAATAATTAAAAAAAACTATCTACAATAATATAAAAGAGAGCACGATTCCATAAAATCCATTGAGTAAGCCCAAACCCCAAATCACGTAAATAATTCGCTCTAAAAGTGGTGTCACTTTGGCATACTGGATTGGAAAGGTTACTATTTCGTGTGAATTGTGTTCTATGAATTTTGTTGTTATGTTTTAGACTTATAGCGTTCCAGGCTTTGCCGGCACTTGCTTTTCTTCGCCTACTCATCGTCGGCTCGGCTTTCCTGCAAAAGAGAAAAAAAATGTTTCTATGATTTATGATAATTCCAACATGAAAAATAAACGTTAAAAATAAGACTAGGAAGACGGCAAAAAGCTCGACCAATGAGTTTAGGATATGAGTGTTCTCGGAAATTTTAGTTTCAATGATTTTACAACTGGTTGAAATCGTTTTTTGCGCCAAAAGTTACATTTTGGAGTTCTCTTCTCATAAATTATATGATAAATTGCTACCATAGAAATTCATTCGAATCCTACTTAGTTTTTCGACAGATATAAAACTAGCATAGCTGAGTCATTAGGTACTCACCCGCTTCATTTTTTCCATAAATTTGTCGACAGACAAATACTTGCTTCCCTTTCTCACGGTGCTGGAGCCCAAGAAGGTAAACTCCAGCAGCTGGCCAAACTTCTTGGCGTCGCCAAACTCGATGTCCCCAATGTAAAATACTGCCAGAAGTTTTAGCAGGACGAGAGGGTCCTCACTAACGCTTAACTTTTCCCCATCCACACAGAGTTTCCCAAATTTGAGGTGGGGAAGAGAATGGCTTACCTAAAACAGTAAAAAGTAAGTCAGATTGGAGCCGAAACCAGTCCAGCCAATTTATGACGTCAACAACATGCCTATAGAAACATCCTAATAACCTCTAACACGCTGAGTTGGAGTTGCGAACCCATAGCCGGGCTAATGTATGACGTCAACAACATTCCTATAGAAACATCCTAATAACCTCTAACACGCTGAGTTGGAGTTGCGAACCCATAGACGGGCTAATGTATGACGTTAACAACATTCCTATAGAAACATCCTAATAACCTCTAACACGCTAAGTTGGAGTTGCGAACCAATAGACGGGCTAATGTATGACGTTAACAACATTCCTATAGAAACATCCTAATAACCTCTAACACGCTAAGTTGGAGTTGCGAACCCATAGACGGGCTAATGTATGACGTTAACAACATTCCTATAGAAACATCCTAATAACCTCTAACACGCTAAGTTGGAGTTGCGAACCAATAGACGGGCTAATGTATGACGTTAACAACATTCCTATAGAAACATCCTAATAACCTCTAACACGCTGAGTTGGAGTTGCGAACCAATAGTCAGCCTAATTTATGACGTTAACAACATTCCTGTATAAACATCCTAATAACCTCTAACACGCTAAGTTGGAGTTGCGAACCAATAGTCAGCCTAATGTATGACGTTAATAAGTTACCGAACTAAGAAATCCACTCACTTTGTGTTCGGGTGTTTCGGCCAGCATCTTTTTGTCTCCAAGGCGCTTTCCAATCACGATCACCAGTTTCTCAAATCCAGAATCATTCGCTGCAAACAAAGTATTTTTGTTATATTTAAACTTTTTTTGACTACACACTACCAGGTAAGACCTCCAACAATAGAGACTAGTTCTTGTTTAAGCTGCTGCACATGTAAAGCATTGGAATGGAAAATAGGGTGAGACAAACTCCGTAGATTACTATTATCGTGAGGTAAAAAGCCAGTAATACTGACTAAAATCATGGGCACCCGACTCCGACTTATATCATTTTGGCGGTTGATATTATTTTGATAATTGAGCCGTTGCTAGCGCATAAAGTAACATATTGTTCTGCAAAGAAAGTACGTAAATTTGAAGATAATAAATACACTTACGATTAGTCTCTTTTGGACATGCAGCCATGAACAAATCCTCTGCTCGCTTTCCCAACGCGTCCAAATCCAAGTCCCGATTCAGAAGGAGCTCAAGCTCAGGTATAAGCTAACAAGCAATAAAAAAATAAGCAACTTCAAAATATCGACGCTAATTTGAAAGAAGAAGACATTTTAGCAAGCGAGAAATAAAGTACAAACATTTATCTTCAATATTCTTCCTGTAGCAAATCTATAGAATTCAAGAAATATCGACATTCAGTCGACTTGCCCGTAAATAAAAACTAGTTATGACCCTCAATGAACCACTTTACTGCTCTTACATGAAGTAATTCTAAGCCCTCAACGATATAGACCTTTAACAAACTTAATACGAGTTGACAATATTATTTATATAATCAAAAAACTTTGGTGGTGAATTTTTAAAAGCTGTGGTCAGATAGATGTCCAGTCAGAAACACATATCTGACCTGACCACAACGCCGAAATTTTTTTAGAAATTCAATTATGCTGAAGCCTACTTAGATAGTAATAATTACAATGTAAAAACCTAAACGCATAGGGTCAGATGAATGAAATCGAAGCTAGAAATGTGAGTTGTCTTATATGTGTAGTTTAAACGATGGATAACTAGCAGGCATGTGATTTCCAAAATTCATTTTAGCTTGCTGACGGAAGTCGTTGACAAAGTACTTTGAGCAAAAGCCCGAGGCAGCATTTCAATCATAAAATTATGAAATAAATGTGTTTATATACTGAAGTGGATAGATAAAAATACCACCTAAGGTATACTTAAATGGTGAAGGCAATGAATAGCGTACAGTAAGCCAGCGTTCGGAGCTAATACAAAATAGCTTAAAATAAACTTTTTAGCTTATGAATCACATCCCTGACTGTGATTTGCCATAATTTGCCTGTATAATGCTAGAGGTGCAGGATTATCTCTTTGCCGGAAAACACGGCAAGGCTGTCGTGTTTTCCGGCTAACCCTCTCCCTATTCCACCTTAGATTAAACACTGTCCTACCAGCAGGAATATGTTACAAGCCCAAACTACAATTTTATAGAAAACACATACTAACAATAATGGTTTATGCACATGGGCAAGTTGGAGTGGAATACATAATAGTAAAACAATACCTTACTCTTTCTTGAAATTTATTCCTTTGATTTTGGGCCCAAACATATTTATTTTTAAAAAATAGCCAACAAATCTAGACTTCATAACTTTTTGCTCATAAATTTTCAGAAATTGCTTATTACTAAGAAAACAGGCTAGGAATTCTGACTTAGAGAAGGTATGCCATACATTTTCAGTGAAAACATAGTTCAAAGTCTATGCCAAAGACATATTTGGGAGTAGAGTGCTGAAGATTTTTTAGAAGACCATAAAGTTATCCTCTGATTATGGAGAAGAAAACTCCTAATAGATAGGCAGTAAGTCTGCTCAGTGGTAGGATTACGTTCAATGCTGCGCCAGAATAGTGCTAAATAAAAACTTGGCAATCGTTTAATCCAGTGGCCAGATAGGACAGGCAACTGCCGAAATTGACCATAATCCGGCAAGTCATCCATCGTTTAAACTATAAATTACTGTGCACATATTATAAATTCCCTCCATAGAGAGAAACTAACTGGAATTTTCCCCTTGCAATGAATTTCAGTTCAACTCGGTCTCCAATAATATATAACATTTAAAGTTTCAGTTAATCCCAAGACTAAGACATTATTCTTTGAGAAACTATAAAGAGTGACGAGTCTAGTCAAGTTTATTTAAAATTGTGCTTTGGAAGTAGGTAGCCATCTTCAGCTCATGCAAATTGGTATTCGGTGCAGGTTGTATTGCAAAGACTTCGCTTGTAGCTTTTTAATATCAATCCACTAAAACACTACGTGAGACCTGGGCTCAAAATAGGATACTGGGAGAATGGGCAAAATTTTGAAAGTTCATGTTATTTTGGAGAGTAATACTTACAAAAGCCTCCTGTCCATAAATTGGCCACTCAACAACCATGCCACTCCAACCATCTTTCATGTTCTTAAAAGCCTCTTTCCTAATAGACAATGATGGACGAAGCATCTCCTTTACCGCACTCTGCAATATGAAGACTGATTATAGAGTTCTTATAGTTTACTGTGGTTAAAGTTAGGGCATCATCAACGAAAACTACAAATTTTATTCAACTTGCTATAAAGGGTGAAAAGTTACCATAAAAATTTCAACAATAATCAAGTTTAGCCGTGCCATCAGGGAGTATATAACTGGTTACATAATAGATTGTTAGAAAAATGTCCACCTTTTCAAAGAAGTGGAACCCTAAAAGCCGTGACACTGACACTCCATGCCTCATTATAATATTATTCGAAACGCGACTGTCAGTGAATGCTGCCATTAGAAATATAAGCAAATCTTTAATTTAGAAGCGATTTTGGCGGCGACAAAGTGGAGCCCGATCATTAGCAACAATGATGTATAACAAGAATGGTAATACCACAACAAAAATTACTTGAAACATTTAGCGGATGAAACAAAAGGCGCTCGAAAGGCTGTTGCATAATCAAGACTCCCTCATATATTTTAAAAACACAATAAAGCAAGCTGCACACACCTAAGAGATCTACTGAAAGCAACACAAGATGTTGGTTATAAATTAGTACCACTAGCCTAGATCAAATTTGTGATCCTCATTGTCTGCGTTGGAGTTGCACCCACTATAAGCGGCTACTTCGATCTTATTTTATAGTGGGGGTAACTCCAACGCAGACAATGAGGATCACAAATTTTTATCTACCGCTAGCCCCTGATACTCTTATTGAGTAAACTATGCTACCTTACCTGTGGAATTGTGTCAAGATTTTGAACCCGCAAATTCCTCTTTTCCTTGCTCGGAGAAACCACTAGTGCCTCTGCCCTCACCACTATATCCCTGTAAGAAATTAAAAGATGAAAATTATGGCTACAGAAGACAAAGTGTTTGTCGCATTTTTATGAGTTATATGAGTAGAAATCTTATGAAACATTGAGATGTCTATTTGTCCTTGCAAAGGGAGGGGGATGTGCGGATAATAGATTACAATGATTCACTTCAAACAAAGATCAAAAGCATAACATACATAAAAAACATATTATAATGCTTATAACATACATAAACATACAATATTATAATGCTTATCATCAAAACCTAAGACGTCAATATAAATTGCGATTCTGATTGACTATTCATCTCAAACGGTAAATTTTAAATTATTTTTATGACGTCAACAATAAAGAGGAGAATTAACAAGTAAAATACGAACCCGGTGACCGAAGCAGCAGGTTCTTGATCGAGTTTTTGTTTTTTCGCATAGTAGCTTCTTTTGTTTCTTACGCTGCAAGATAACTGTCTTTTGAAAACCTTCTACAAGCAAAGAATGTAGATCCTGATAAACTATAGATGCGCAAAAAAATAGTATGATTACAAAACTAAAAAGGGAGTATAAAAATATCATATGTGTATAGATTAGCTAGCATGAAAACCAGAGAGAGTTGCTCAGTTCTAGTCCATCAGACAGAATATTTTCCAATCATCTTGAAACAAATTTAAAGTTTACCCAGCTTTGGACTCTTGCAATGGTGGTTATGCAAATCAACGCTAGATTACACTGGCTCATAGCGTTTACTATGATAGTAAAAAAATAAAGCTAACCCTTCATTCCTAATATAAAGCTGAAATGAAGCTATGCCTCCCCAAACAACAATTAGAAGCTCAATCATTTCAGTTTCAGTTGCATAAATATCAACGGAAGGGCTTACATTTTCTGGATCACTTATTACACTTCTCATAATAAATATGAAAATATCACTCAATAGCCCATATTAACATTCATAGTGAATGCATGAAAATAAATGACAGAGTAGACAACTCCGACAGGTATTTAACAAGCATTAGGTATCTCTCTCCCTCCCTGAGAGGGTCAAATGCTTAGAAAATTTCTACATACACGAAATAACCCTTGATGGATAACGGATATGATGTAAGTTTCTGTATAATAAATTGTGGAAAGCTGCACGCCAATGCCAAGTATTGCTAAATGAATCTGCAGGACAGTAGGCTACATGCCCGGTAGTAAGTAGACCTATTCACGATTATAAAAAAAACTCACGTAGCAATCCTTATCTTCGGTATAGCTAGCGTCTTTGAAGATGTCACTCTTATCTGGAAATTGCCTCAGGACTTTTAGTACCACACTATCGTAGTTGGGTCTGCTGTGACTATGGGACCAATTAGCTTCCCCAATCGCCTGTACAACCATTTTCCTGGTCTCTCGTCCAGTAAATTGAGGTACATTGAGCTCCTATAAAACAATAAAACTGAGTTCTTACTTACTATAGGGAAAAGCCATAGTGTATATTAACTTTTAAGGCAAATTACTTAATTAATTGCCTAAGGCGGAGTTTTTCTCATAGACAGAAAATACTGCAGTGTAAAATGCATAGTGTCTGCTCGAACGATAAAGTGTGACTACCAAGAGTTGCCCATTACAAGCGCTTTCAATCAAGGCTAACCTACTAAGATTCAACAATTCAAACAGCACCATACTTAGCAGGTCTAATGTACGTAAAAATTTACATTACAAATTTAAGTTGTGCAATCAATTCAACATTATCGACAGCCAAAGAACAGCCAACGAATTTAGACAGGTCGACAGGATTTATTTTCTCTAGCTAACCTCAATAAATATTAACAACAGCAACAACAACAACATAATTTACAGTATATTGCTGTTACTCACTCGCATAAACAATGGAGAGCTAGAGGGTGTTGAAACAGTCGCCTCAGCAGTGGCAGAGGCTGAAGCAATAGGTTCGGCGGCAGGTGATCCTGAAATAGCGGAAACAGCAGAGGAAGGTGTTGAAACCGCAGGTCTAGGTGTGGTAACCACAGGTCTAGGTGTGGTAACCACAGGTCTAGGTGTGGCCGGCATGGAAGCAGGTGGTGATGCGACCGCAGCGCCGAGTGTTGAAGCAGTTTCATTAGGTGTTGGTAGTGTAAGCGCAACAGAGGGGGCAGCACTTGGTAAGTTATTCTGAAAATGCAAAGACCAATAATAGAGGCGCCTCCGATATAAATGATATGCATAAAACTATTATACTCAACAATAATCAAGCTAAATTTTGCTAAAAGAAGAACGTAAAATTTACCTTTTGAACACTTTTGACAAGCTCTTTGAGTCTTCGTAGGTATTTCATACATTTCCCCAGAGAGCTATAAGGAAAGTTCACATACTTAACATAATGCCATAGTAATACTTACTAGTAAAGTTTACAGCATAGGTAAATGTAAATCCAAAACTGGCCATTTCAGAATGTCTTTTTGGATCCACATAAAAACGTAACGCAATGCAATCATAAGCAATTCTTAGCCAATTCTTAATTCTTCCTGTCATACAAGTTAAAATGGCGAACAAAAATGATTGACATTGCTAAAGCCTAAAACAAATTGCAAACCCTAGCTATCAACTAATCCATTTGGGGAGGTAATGTAGTTGATCTTTGTTCTTCGCCTAGACAGTATTTTTGTACTCCTTGGCAATAAGAACTCCTTGGCAAAAAGAAGCTGAGTTGCAAGTAGGCCTAATTTCTATTTGAACCACAGGCCGGCCAAGGTGTTTGGTAGCGCTCGGACGGTGGTGCTCGCCCGAGCACCACCGCCCGAGCGCTACCGAACACGTTGGCCGGCCTGTGATTTGAACAACCAACTGGCGGAGGTTATAACATAGACATGAATACCATGATCGCGTAGTCTATCAGACCAAACAAAGACAACTCACCCAACACCAAGCTGCTGAAGCTGCTCTGGTTGCAAGTCAGGTATCACTTCTTCATCAAGGATATCATTATCTAAAATGAATTCATAAAAAAATCAAACCATACCAGTCTTGTTGGAGGAAAATAATTCCTAGTGAGTTAACTTATATCCTTAATTAGAGAGAGCAGTAGCAGCAGCCCCCACAGACTCACAGAGTTAGAGTTGAATTCAAAGTTACAAAAAAATAGTGACAACCTAATCATTCCAACTTAATTCTAAATCATTGATTTGGGCACCAATGTTGAAGAACCTTTGAATACTCATTGTGGCTTCAATTAGCTCGTTAGAATATTCTTAGCCAATAGCGTATCTGGTAACAAATCTATGCTCATACAGTGAGTCAAGTATTTCATTTATTTGTATAACTTGACAACCATACAACCATACAACCATAAAGTGACACTAATGAGTAACTGAAGGTGCAACTTTTTTGTGATTACAGCTGTCAGAATTTAGTTGCCTTAGTTGGAGTAAAAGTTAAAAGTTAATGAAAGAAAATATTGAAATATAATTCCGACTTAGCAGCCTAGTACTACTAGGCTACTAAGTCTTAATTATATTTCAATCTTTTCTAGGCTAGTAGTAGTACCACAGCCACCCAGGCACAAATGGATGGTGGGGTGGGTGGCTGTGGCTGTGGCTAGTACTAGTAGTCAACAAGATAGTGTAAAAATTAATTATTCAAATGCTGGCTGGCTGCACCAAGGAGTTGGCTACACAAATGTATTTAAGGGTAAGAACACAAGATTTGAAACGAATGATGTTGGAAGTGTGGTGATTGTAAAGATTACTTCTTTCTTTGGCCTTCTTTCTATTCTCTGTTTAGTAGGCTTACATAGGCATTGTGTTTTATACCTTTGAAATTTTAACTACTCTATGGCCTAAACAAGAAATTTTAATTACTCTATAACCCAGGCTTGAATTGTGTCGGCAGTAATCTTTTCTCAATTGAAAACCTCTGAATGTTCTTACAAACAAAATTTCCTTCATGACTTCTATCAAAGACTAAAGAGTTGTATGTGGGATACATACAACTCCTTGCTCCTATCAATATGTCTGTTGCGTTGCATAGGCCTGCATCAAGAACTCCCTGCATGCATATAGCTATCTATTTAATTATGATAAATAATATTCATTCATTGCATATAAATAGGTACGCTTTAGATCTTCTACTGTTCGGGTGACTGCTCTCAAACATACTACTTTATGTAGCGATTAGGCCTCTCTCACAAAAGTAAAAAATATTATTGTTTCATGTTTTCTATAAAAAGGGATTGTAAATTAAAAGAAAGTTGAAACTTGACTTAATAAAGCGAAGAGCCTTTTAATTTAGGTTGATTTCAAGGTCTTGATTTCAATTCAGAAACTTAGGCCTACACCTTTCATTTGTCTAATCCTAGATAGTTGTGATTTTGATTCTGATGATGATTACCCGTTGGGTATGAAACTACTAGTAATAAAATGTTTTAAACGAATTCTATTTTAATATATTTTACGCTTTGTTCAACATTGGGCACTTTAGTAGATGCCTACTTCCAAAGTATATAAAATAAAAATTATCTCGTTGAATTTTAGTGATCAAGTCAAACTATAAATGTAGCGTATACTCACCAAGTAATATTTCGTATGCCGCTGTATCGCCTATCTCTTCAAAAAGGGTTTTGAATTGTTCCATTATTGCAGAAAGTTTGTAACGGCTATTGCTAAAAATCTTAGCCCAACGGATTCAAACGCCAAAGTACTGTAGGTTCAACGGTTACGATACAGTATTCTGACTTGAAATGAACCAACTACACCAAAATTATAGTATTCTCTCTTCATAGCCAAGCCTACTATATTTTATTGGACAAGCTTTCAGCCTAAACAATGACTGCATTGCTATTGGTCTATTGCAACCAATCACATTGTTATTGTCTTGCCTATGATAACCCTTGATAATAAGTTTTATCTGAGTTTATAGATTAGTCCATAAAAAATGGTAGATTGCTTTTGCAATTTTAAAACTTGTTTTAGGACATGTTGTTGACGATACTGCTGTTGAATATATTTCTGCGAACCCGAATCCTGGATCTTGTGGAGGCCCAGTGGACTTTCACTTCAAACTGCCCTATCTTGTACCGAATTCCGACTTAGGCAAGAAATTGTATAGGATATATGTTGGATTTTTGTAATAAGTGTTCTAATATGCCAATTTTCTTTCTGAACAGATCAGACTATAGGGATATTTTGATATTATTTTGTTATTTCAACAAAGTGTCCTCTGAAATGTTAGTAACACTTGCTCTCATTGAGCCATTGGTATTTTGAATAATTGTTAATATTCCAATTTTAGGAAATGCTTTATAGCTGTTCCATATGTGGATTTTCTCACAATTCAAATAAAGTCTTCACTCTCCATGTCATCCGAGTTCATAAACATGATCCAAGGTTTCGGATAACATGTTTCTGCGGCATGAGTTACGGAAGGTATGATATGAAGTTGGCCCTAAAGTCCTATTTGGTATTTTTAAATCTGGCTAATAAATGTCATGTCATATGATAAGGGTTCTGTTTTGAAATTGAGCTAACCATAATGTAAAAGCCCCATTGGAATCAATTTGCCTGATAGGTTGTCAATTTAAAATACACTGAATGGTAGTTGCTTGTTTTACAGCTATCTCAGTTATAGAAGGCACGTTCGTAGGAAACACAAGGACACTGAAACTCATATTGAATCAATGCCTTTAGAACCAGTTGTAGAGCCAGTTTTAGACCCAGATCCGCAATCTCCTCATCATCGTAACAGTAAGTATAAACTCATTATCAGGAAATTCAGACACTATTGGCACATTCTTCCTAAAATTATATTTTTCTCAAAATGGACATGCCAGTCAACAATAAAACGCAATCTTATTCTTGTTAATTGTTTCAGATGAGCAAACTGTTAGACCTCCTTCACTGGAGAAGAACTGTGCCAAATTTATGCTAAGTCTTGCAACAAGTAATATTCCCAATGTACACATTGAAAAGATTGGTTCCACTGTCACTGAGCTGTTGAATGAACAGAAACGATTGTTAACGGATACAGTGCAAAAAGAACATGGAATAGATGTTGGCGGTTTATTCCCCTGTCATGGATTCACGCGTCTAGCCACTCAACACACTAGAATGCGATACTTTAAAGAGAAGTTCAACCTAATTGTGAGTTCTTAATGTGTTTGTACTAAAAAAAAGTCAAATTTTAGTTGACACACTGAATCAAAAAAATTATCTAGCTGTTTGCTGCCTATAATCTAAGAATACAAAGCAAATTCGGAAAAGATGCTGATCAAATCCTTAATATTTTTAAACTAAAGAGTATAATATAGGCCTATAATTCTTCTTGCGTTAACTCTTGGGAGTTTTTAAAAGATTACGATCACTCAGTGTTTCATTTTAGTTAACCCTTTCAGCCCTAATTATTTTCCAGTTGAGTGCCCCCCTGGCCTAATTAATTTTTCACACTCAATATTTAATAAAGTGAGGTGTGTTAGATTGAGCATAAATAAAGCTGCGTTCAAGATAAATGAAAATAGTTTTTTGTAACTTGTTGGTAACATTCTTAGCTACATTTTGATACTAACATATACACATTAGGTTAATCTATATAGGATGTTATTGATAAGATTCAAATCAATACATTTTTTGGAAATCGAAAAGTCTAAGTTTGGCTGCTACTACAAGTCAGCTTTTTGGTTGATAACACTTCAGTAACATATTAGGATAACAAGAAAAGGTGTTATCATCAAGTTGCAAAAAAAAATTTGGAGTTCTAACCAATAGAACTGAAATTATGAGCCTATACGCAATATTATGGCATAATGTAGTTTCCGTTCCATTGTTCAATCAATTGGTATATAAGGTCTATATATCATATTTACATTCTATAAGGACAACATTTATTGCAGTTATGATAATAAACACGAGATGCAAACAACTGGAGTACAAAACTAATATAATGTATCGTTTTTATCAACTAAAATTGTGAAAAGATTTGTCAAATAAAATTTTTTTATTCGAAAAATTTAAAAGTTATAACTATTTAGTAATTTTGATGTTGTGCAATTGAAACCCACTTTGTGCTACTAATAAACGGTCATAGTGTTGTTGTAGATCACTGTCACTGCTAAATTCTTCACCTGAACTAATTATTACGTTAGATTGTAAGATTTAGCCGTTGTCTTTCGGCAAACGCATTCAATATGGCGACCTCCAGAGTTGAAGTTTGAAATCTATCACAGGATTTGCCTAGTAAAATGCTTTTATCCAACCACATTTCTGGTATCAAAACAATCCTCAGACTGTTATCTTTCGAAATAAAGCTATAAAAAAACGATCAACACAAAAGGAGTATCAATAAAGTTACTCAGAAAGTGTCCCGAAAGTGTTGGCTTCAGGCCCAAGTGTGAACAACTTCTCCCGAAATAGTTGGCATCAGGGGTGAGAGGGTTAATGCTTTAGTGTCACAGAGTCCATGGACGTATATTAGCATCCATGAGTTACGAGTTTTCGTGTTGAAATCTCTAGTGTGATAATTGTAATGTAAACAAAAGAACAATGCTGTGACTGTGAATCATAATCATAGTAATAAAGGGTTATCTATGCAGTGAATTTAAAAATTAGCATGATATTTATGCCATAATATATATTAATTATGGCAAAATAGTGAGAATAAGGGCTCATTCTTGATCAATCTTTTCAAACTAGTGTGTTGAAAATTGCTGAATATAGCCCCTGTCACGGAGTGATAGCAAATATGTAATATAAAAAGTCAATGCAGTCCTGGGGCATATTAAAAAATATATTTGACCCACTAGTTATCCTGAATGATTGAGGCCGCGCAGCGGCTGAGGGAGCGCGCTGGCGGAGAGGGTCCGGGAGGGGCGCCTGAGCGCCCTTCCAGTGGGGGGTCCGGGGGTCACACCCGGAAAATTTTTTTCTAAAATGGTGAACATTTACAGCATTTCAGAGCGTTTTGCAAGATTCTACTGAGTCCACAAATAACCAAAATTCGAACATAATATATAATATAAAACAGTCAAAAGTTAAAAGCGAGTACGTATAAAACTACAAATGTATTTAGTATGGTCAAAAACTAGATTTTATATCAAGTTTTTAACCATACAAAACAGATTTGTAGTTGTATATGTACTCGCTTTTAACTTTTGACGATTTTATATTATTTTAGCTCCCAATACCTATATACTATATATCTATATGTCAGTGTATTATGATGGCGCTAGAGATTTAAACAAAACTAACTAATGTCGATTGGCTCAATGACAGCAACATGTTATCTCATAATCTCCTTTGTGATCTTTACTAGATTTAATCATGTTAAGGCAATACAAAGAGGTACTGTTATGTTATGCAATAATACATGATCTCACTAATGAGTTTTGGTTATTTGACCCACTAGTGAAATTTTCACTCACGAAAACTCGTAACTCGTGCCCTGTCAAATACGCCCCTGAATTGCAGTCAATTGACAATATTCACATTAGATCACTTGCCTTGGAACCATTGGGGTGTTTAGAGAAATAAAGATATGATAAAAGCCTGTTTGGAAATAAGCCTCTTTCGTTTGAATTTTCCTTAAAGTGTACACCAACCAATTAATTGTATCCTAACCTAAATGTCGTGTTGTGGCTTGTAGGAATCGACTCCAATTCGCTACAACAACACCGCTAGAAGACCATTTTACTATGTATCCGTACTATCAACTCTCCAGGTAAATACTTGTGCGCTTAATAACTGCAAACATGCAAGATAACTTCTGAGAGAAAATATATGAAAAAGGTTGTCAAATGTGCTGCGCTTGTCATAGTTCTGCGATTTCAATAAGAATTGATTCCTGCTAATTACCGTTAGTGAACTGGCTATGGACAAGTAATTTTTTCAGGATTAGCTCTTTAAATTTTTTTCAGTGACACAGCTAAGTTAGTGTAACAAGTTAGGTTCCCTAGGTTGATAGTTGGTCTACAGTTAGTGAGTTTATTTATAGTGACTTATTTTGCTAATTGGCTTGGCCATGTTCCCATTGTACTGAACATATCTTTATTTCAGACCATTTGTAAACCTAATTTGCTAATGATTATGTAAACAAAGAGCGCCTTAGCTGTTCCCATCAACAATATAGCAATGAACAATAAAGCACTTGTCACCCTGAAGAGTTGCTCTAATTTATCAGACAAATATAAACATCACACAATAGGGTTCCATGAGGAAATTGAGTCATCTTTGACTAGAAACACAACATTGTCGACCAACTATCATCACCTCATGGAACCTAACTAAATGCTAAAAGTACAACCAACATTTTGCTTTCAAAATTATGCAAAAAAGCTTTAGTCTATGTTCTCATGTATTCATTCATCTGTTTGCAGATAATGTTAGATAGTCCAGAAATCCGGAATGTAGTACAGTTTCCAATATTCTCTCCAGATGGGGCAATCAAAGACTGCATAGATGCTGATTATGCACAGAATTCTGACTTTTTTGCTGACGGGCAAAAGATAATGGTAGCAGCCTATTATGATGATATTGAAGTGGTATGTCAGCTCAAATAAAAGTGTGTTGATTTAAGGATCATAAAGCCCTTCAACTATGCTACACAAAACTTATTGGCGACTACTGCCTTCTCAAATTTAAGTGCTCATCTAACACAGAAGAATTGGGCATAATTCTGCGTAGGCCTATAAATAAATTTACCATTTATGTTTCGGTTGTGTCAACATGCAGATGTTCAGGTCCCATCACTGACCGTCGTACATGGCTTTTCAAATACTCAATAGTTTTCATTTTTGTTGATCCTTATCACATGCGTTGGTTTGAGGTCATATTCTTTTGATAATCGTCATATTTTTCTAGGTGAATCCAATTGGCTCCAAAAGAAAAAAGCACAAGATAGGTAAAGTGGAATTTTGCTGCATGTTTTCAGGAACAGAATTTCGTGGTTTTACAATATTTGTTTTTTTTTAAACAGCATATCTCACACTGTTGTGTTTTTCATGGTTAGCTCTTTTCTATTGGACGTTACTGAATGTCCCGCCTCAGCACAGATCCCAATTGAAATTCATACACCTGTTTGCTGTGGCATACTCTGCTGACGTTAAGGAATATGGAGTCCAAGCTATCCTTCTAAAGTTTGCCGAGGAAATTAATGTACTCAAGAAGGTAATCATAATATTCTTATAGTAATAGGTTAGCTTTGAAAACCGGAGCTAGAGCCTGGCAATGAATCTAAACTTCAAGTTATTTGACCTCTTTTCTGGCTAGTGAAAGAGTTTCTTTATGAAAAGTCTATGATCGAAAATGTATTTTATTCCATTGTTTGAAAAGGATAAAACAGTAAAGATTCTATGTCTTTTATTCAGGATGGTATTGAAGTTGTGAATCGGGACGGAAAGGACATCTATAAAGGATCTTTGCTTTTTTTTATTGGCGACACTCCAGCAGCCAATATGGTAGCAGGGTTTAAAGAAGGAGTGGGAGGGGCAGCCATGAAATGTCGGACGTGTTATGGTAGCTCACAAGAGATTATCCAACAGGTTTGTGTGTTATGGTATACAGTTTATTGCAGAAGTGTGCTTGTTGTGTTAACTTTTTTAGTTATGCACTTATCATAAGACTTTTATCTTGAATAGAAGATTGAACAACGCTAAAATGACAGCAAAACGTTCAAAAGCCATGTTGTTTTGTGTGTTAGACACAAAAATTGGTCCCAAAACATGGGGTGACTTTTCCTGGCTATACATAATAAAAGGGTGTCTAAAAACAAAGATCATGACTGTACTCGGTGCAGTTAAATGTTGTGTTAATCCTGGCAACAAAAGATAATTCATTTTTTCTAGAGACCGTTGTCATTAGATCCAGTTGCCACTCATAATCCAAAACCATAACTAACCGAGGATGTTCTTCAATAAATAAAATTCCAGAACTTTGTTTGCAAGCAAGTTTCAGCAATTCTTTAATCTCGTCATCATAAAACTAGCCTTTATTGGCATTATATAATTGTGAAATATTACGGGTAATGCTACCGTTAAATTTTAAACTCATTAAACCCCACTTTCCTTGACCATTTCATGCATTGCATACTTTGGTTTTTGGGTCTGCAGTTTCTCTTTCTTTTTCTTTTTGTGATAACAGATGGCTTGGTTTTGCTGTCAGATTTGTTGCAGTTTTTTTATATTCCCACGCCATTTTGTTTCAAAAATAAATGGAACAGTATTATTTTCAGACTTTCATGTATGTGCAATAACAGGTAAATGTGCTTTTATGTTTTGCACTGAAAATTTTTTGTATTTTTCGGATTATGAACATTTTTAAAATCTGTAGTGGTTATTTTATACTCATTTGTTGTTTTGGATGAAATTTGTTTTTTTTTTCTTGTTCAAATAAATATTACGACTCGAATTGTTTTTATATACTCCAAGCCTATCGCACTGCAAATATTTTTTGAATTTTAAATCTTGACAATCAACAACAAAACTTCTGTATTTCTCTGTTATTTTAGGTTTGTAAAGGATTTCTTTACAAACATTTGAGATATCTGATTTTGTTTATAATACGTCAAATATTTCAGCCCTTTCTAACAAAGAATTGGAAAAAACTTTTAATTTTCACTTAAAACAAATTCTATTTTTGTTGAACCCTCAGAATTGTAAAGATCAGAGTTTTTTGTTGACGATATATCAGTACTAGGCACCCTGCAGGATGATTGCTCAAGTACGTCTATATTTTCGTTACTTGAGGTGTTAAAATCATTTCTTGTAAAAGATATTTTGTTGCTGGGCATTGTAACGCGTGATATCTTGAGCGCATCGTCATCTTCACTCTTATCTTCACGAGTTATTCAAAATGTCGTTGTTTAATTACTGTGCTGCACTATTAACTTAACTTTTATTTTGCATTGAAAAAAGAAAATCATTAATTAAAGACTTGCTTTGAAATTCATCACCTACCTTCCCAAATTTATCAGTAGATTTATTGTGGGTTTCCTTATCACAAAATATTTCTTGTGACATGTGTTTTATTTTGTACATCTGCAATATTTTTGTTAGTTGAAAAGTTAAATAGAAAAGTAGAATCACTTGTTTCATCAGCAGACGCTTCTAATGATGCTTTATAATGAGCTAACTCTTGTTTGGCTTCCATTGTCAACATATCAAGTCCAGAGGTTTCTTTTGCTAAAACTTTTATTGGTGAAAAACTTAAATTGAGTAGGTCTAAACACATCAGAAAAACGTTGGTCCACTGTATAGGTCATACCTAATGTACATAGTCCATCTGTTTGATACTTTGACCAATGGCAAACGAGCATTAGCAACAAGGGTGTCATAGTGCAGTGACGTTTGCCGACATAAATGGATTACCTTCAGAGAGTCAATACATTGCCAATTGTCTGGCTTTCTGACCACTGTTGATTTGTATTGCACATCGTGAATTACAATCACAAGACAAATGTCTTGTGATTGTCATCAAGCCATAAATATAAAACCAAATCTATAATATCTTTAGAGAAATTTCTCATATTCTCATACTTTTGTAGTTGCTCCAATGCCTCTGACAAAGAGTGTATGTTTGGCAGAAAAGGCCTATAATTACTATTCCATCCTGATGTTAATTCTTCTCTCATCATTTCTGTATAATATCCAAGGCATCCTCCCAAATGAGTTATTATACTGTGCAGTATAATACAATGATCGCAGGGTAGACTTCTGACAAGTGCCTGTCAGAAACAGAAAACATACATGTAAACAGAATGTGCCTATAAATAAAGAAGACAGCATTCTTAATGTTGTCTACTTCAAAGGTAAATGAATCTTAATTAACCTATGCAACAATTTCATATTTTTGTAGTCATCAAAAATGTATTACATATATTTAGGTACAAAGTTTCAGTGTCTATAGTAGTGTACTTATACGACTGTTAGAGCGCAATATGTAGTAAATGGAGTTTATGTGTCTGTAGTAGGACTGCATGACTCACTACTTTTGGCATATTATACTCATACTTGTTAATACGGATTGATACCCAGCCCTAAACGCTGTTGTCTCCTACTTTTTATAGATCAAATTTGTGTGCGGTCGCTTTTGCTTATTACGGAAGATAGCTACATAACAAAATCTAATGATAAAAATGGCTTTTTATGACAAAATCAGTCCTACTTTAAAAAAACGCAACTCCAACTAAAAAGTAAAGGTGCTGGCAGGGCCTTTCCCGCCTATGAACCAGCTGTTGTTTTGCAAGATACACTCGTCAAGAGAATAACTCTACAAAACAACAGATTTGTCAAAACAGGTTAGTTGTTGCCTTATCTTAAAAGTCAGGTGCTACAATATAAACATGCTTTAAAATATCCTAAAAGTTTACTTGCAACAAAATTCACATTACAGTTATTTGGTACCAAAAGATTCACTATGTCTTACTTTGCTGGGTTGTAGGTGCAAAATATGTGGAAATGTGATTACACTCTCTTAAAAGCTAAAAACGAACAGCTCATCGCAGCCATCACAAAAACGCCGTAGATCGGAATCCTTTTCTAAAACGGCTCAAATGGGATGTACTTGAACACGATGGCTTCTCTTTACACTTTCATGCCACCTCAGTCGTCGAAATATTTTGACAAATATACTTCATGCATTCAATAAAACCATGTCTATTGTCTTTACATGTCTATTTCATCATCATTGTAAAGCTGTCACTTTGAGCACTGATATCTCAAAACCTACCGTAACAAAATGTTTAATTTTTTATCCTTAGGTTGAATGATTGCATATCATCCTCTGATAAACATGACGAGCCTGTTGGTCACCTGTAACCGTCAAAAAACGCTGCAGAAATTATTTGATCTGTTTGGCAGGAAGTATGGGTCACATGATCAGATTACGACTAGATGATTAGACCAAGCCGAAACAAATTTGTAAAGTAGCGAGCATATATATTTGATACGGGCTTTTCGGTAAAACCTGAAGTAATTGTCATAACTTAGAGCTACGAAACGTTTTATATTTAGCCATTTATTGACCTTTCAATTCACGTGATAACATCACATGTCAAAGCATTACCCAAAATGTTTGAGAACGTCATCAAAATAAAGAGATTCCGCATTACGGCATTTTCATGATGGGGCTGTTAGTTTTTTAGCTTTTAAGAGCTTGTAATCACATTTCCACACATTTTGCACCTACAACACAGCAGAGTGAGACATGGTGAATCTTTTGAAGTCAAATAACTGTAATGTGAATTTTGTCGCAAGTCAACCTTTAAAATAGAAGATTAATTGAGTCACTAATAAATATTGTAGTTGAAGGAATGGTAAGCATAAACTATTCATTTAGGCAAAACTTGTGAATCCGTCTCTGTACTTTCTTGAGTCCCTGTGTAAAATAATTTAGGCATTGGTAGAGCATGCTAGATGCAGGCGTACCAAGTACTTTCAAAGTTGTTAGACTGTAACCTAGCCAAAAGCTTGTGGTGTTCATAAAAAAGCTCGTGGTGTAGTATAAAAAAAAACATGTGCTTTAGGTGATAAGGAGATGAATGGTGTATAATTATTAATGCACTATATATGATCTTCATGTACAGTAGATAATCAGAAGTTTATTGTACTTACAAATAGAATGGATCTGAGTATTAGAGGTAGTCTCCAGATATCATCCTGATGAAGTGAGTATACAGTCTGCAAAACGAAAAATTCGTTTCTATTAATGGACTCTTTGTATTAGTGGCAAAAATGGTTTTAGCTCAAGAGTCTAGAGGTGTAATATTGCATTAAATATTTACTGCATTTTACTATAAAATTTCTTTGAAAAATAATATTATCTATAAGAAACTCTCAGTAATATATCATACAGAATAGAGATTATGCAAATTAAATATTGGTAAACGGAAAAATAAAGTTTCTGAAAAAAATACAAACAAAAGCTACCAATGAACGACTACTATTGTATTATGAATGCTTATTCATATATGTATATTTAATTAGTTTATGTCTCAGTGCATCGGGGCATGAAAATAAACTAACAACAATAACAACAAAAAAACTAATTACACCTCTTAAATCTACGCTGGTAACTTTAAGTCATTTAACAAAGACCTTTATATCTTACATAACTTATTATATACGCCAACTTATAATGGTTTAAAAAATTGAAATCGATGTGTGTTATACTTCGCTTAATATACTTACTATTCCTGGATTCTCAAACTTTGGTTTTTCAGGAGCATTCTTAACAGATCTTTTCTTGCTTTTGCTTCTTTTGCTTCTTTCTTTCTTTTCAAGCATTGGTAAGATGTAGTCCCGAAGCTTAAGAGGTTGCTGCTTTCGTCTAGACATCTTTGAGTCTGTAATATTGAAATAGGTTGAAGAACCATGACAGCAAAATGTATAAAGTTGTTCATGTGTAAGTTTCGTAAAAACGAACAAAAGAATAAACACCTAACTTCTGGCTATTTTGTTTGGCAAATAGTATAATATGCTATCATGATTGTACTACATTTATGTTAAATTTTATTTATAACTTTATAATTTTATTTATAATATATGCAATTTTATAAAGTTACTTTTACTTAATAGTCTTTATCCCATGACCAAATAGTAATAATAGAATAATAGTAATCCCACGACCAAACACGACTGAAGCGAGTGTTTGGGAGCTTTATGATAAATGTATATGTGCACACAACTCCCGAAAATTATCCATCAACAGCCATACTTAAACCCTTGTATCGACTTCTTATCAAAAAATTTAAACATTCTTTTGTGGAGTCGTTTAAGTATAATAATGATACAAATCATATATAAACCTATTTAAATATGTTACCGAGTCTTTGAAAAGTGTCGACAATATCCTAAAACTTACCCAATTGATCGGATTATACATAACTAGAAGAATTAATTTGGCCTAAAATCGCCATTAAAACCTGACAAGCCTTTTATATCAAAATTAAGATCGGACAACAACATGCCCATAAAGCCGTGCTACAGGTAGAACCATAAAGCCTTGCGCATATTTCACGAGAAAAACGTGCACTTTTCACGAGTCTGGCATTATCCAATTGCCGAAAATTTCTGTAATAAACGTCGACATTTTGAGGCGTAAACCGATTTACAGGTACAAAAATGTGATACAACGGTAATTGGACAATAAAAAATTAGGCTGATAAACTGTGTATCACATTTTCGTAAATTTAAGGTTTCATTAAATTATCTAGAACAATAGCCAAATTTCTTTACATCTTATGTGCAAGCTAGGGCCGAACTACAATGCTCTTTATGACAAGAACATTTCTTTATTTTGCTCCAGTTTGCAGAAAACTTCCAGACACACGTGAATGTTAATGTTTGCTCTCTGTTACAGATCGCTATCAAAACCATTCTACATTCAACACAACCAACTCTCAAACTGCGTATGTTACACAGCAGCTTGCCATTTTACTTCTAATATTGCATTTCAGAGACATAATAGACATATTTCATTATTGCTGTTGTTAATGAAATTACATACAGTATAGTAGGTTATGCCTACAGATTTAATTAATATTTATTTTATTGTTGTAAAACATAGGTTTGAGATAGTTGTAGATGAGGTCTAATTTTTATACAACTTTTTGTTTTGCATAATTGACCTTTTGAATTTCATTTCAAAACCACTTGACAAATACCATGAACATACAACCTTCCTGAACACCATGTCATCGCAGTGGCCGTCCACGTGTATCCCAATTACTACAGCACAATAGGAAGATAAATAGAAAGTCCTCACAGCAACCATCAACATCAAATGCTAATGTTCAACAACACAGTACTCAAAATAATAACAACTCATCTGATTCAGATAATTTTTTAGTAGATGTTGTAGGCGATGTAAATGACATGGAATTGGCAGGCCCTTTGTTTCCAGATGATGATCATGATTTTATAGACATCTTTGACCATGAAAATATTGCACAAAACAATATTGCTCCTCCCAATACTGACCCCTCCATCACATTCCTCATTTTCAATCTTTAGAATGAAACATAAAATTTATTTTATATCATCTCGAAAAACTCTCATTTACTCTATACTCTCTCAATTCTTGCTGACAACTACTTTTTTCAACAACCAGTGGTACCCTTTCTTTTTTCCATTATCACTTTGTTGATGGGCTGTATGACAGGTAAGTTCTAGTGTAATATTAGCGATAGAATTTAACGATCGAGGGTTTAGCTGAAATGATGTTATCACTACAGAAGTTTACTTGAAACTGAATTTTATATAGTTTTCTCATTCTTTGACTGCATGGATACACATTTGGTGATTACGTAAAAATCCTCTCCTAAATTACACTTGCACATAAGATCAAATATGAATAGGTGGTGAATAAATTAAATGGAATTAGTTGGCTCATCTATGAGATGAGACAACTTGCATTGTACGTACAGACAGTATTAGACTAAATCCGTCAAGCCTAGACAGTGACAATAGAACAAAGGCTAGTTAATAGTGGGTGACCTGGTACGATTTCAGCTTTCATACGGTGTCACGCAATGTTTTATACCTGACTGAAAATTTTCCAATACTCATCTGTGAGTATTTTAGAATGATTTTGCGTTATTTAGAAGTATTTTTATTCATCACGCTGATTACTAAACCCGGATGGGTTATGGTTGGTTTTAACCAATGATATAAACACCAACAGGATAGGCGACGGCTATATGGGGCGGGGTTTAATGATCGGGCTCTGTTAGGATGAACCCGAACATGGCACCAGAACAATGAAATATGCTGAATGAAGCCATTTACAAATATTATGAACAATAGTGGTTATTTTACTGATCCGTTGGTTTTATTTTGTTGTCAAATAAATATAGTTGCCCAAGATTGTCACTGTTATGAACGGTCAGTTGTCATTCACCAGCATTTGGGATATTAACCCTTTGACCAGGAATAAGCCCCACAAAAACCACCGAAACTCATGTAATTTATTTTCGAAAATTCAATACAATCGATATTTTATGAACATGCATAGCTCAAATCTTAAATTTATTTCTACGAACAAAAATTTTTGTACATATAGATTCATTCACATATCTACTACTAAAAAAATACAACCATGTGCAATTGTCCCTGTATGAAATGCTTGGAAGCACTTTTTTTCGGTAGAGTCAAACGCTATAACGTAGCCGTGCGAGCAACTACAACGATCGTTTTCTCTGTATATTCCAAGTATATTATAAGTCCAAAAATTTTACATCACTTCTATCATTTGAATTATTTTATTCTGATCAGACAGAAAATCATTAATGATCGTAGGATCAAATAATCTTTTATTTTACGGTTTTGAAAGCCGAGCCGATGTTGACTGGTTTTTCCAACTTTTATTCTTTTCCAAAGAGGCGCGATTTGTTTAGCTTTCAGCACAAAGCAACACTTCTCAGATAATTGTTTCATATTGTAAATAATCGACAGATATCTTGTTGATGATACTTAAAGCTTACTAGTGTTCATATCCTTTGTTTAACGTTACTAGGCGACAGCTTTTTAATTGTCTACCGAAATAGACATAAATGTCATTTCCCCACGCAACCGGTAAACAACATTTTGGTCGTTTCCCCTGCCAAAGGGTTAATAGTCGCCATCGTGAAATAGCCCAAAATCGGATTTAGAGTATGAAAACTACACTGCACAGCTTTGAGTGCTGTCCAATCTCATTGGTCAGGTTCAACAATGTGACAACAATGAAAGAATGTTATTTTACATTAAGGATGGCAAAATATTAATCAGAAACTAGGAAACAAAGAACATTGTTCGGGTGATTTTGGGTGAATCTGAGCATATACTACGACAGGGCTGGGCAAAGTGTGGCGCTAGAGTTGCATGAGGCTCTTTGCAAATTTTGTTGCGGCTCTTTCAACTCTATGAAAATTCAAAATCTTTTAACTTATATAAAATATACTTATGATATATTGTACAAAACTACATGCATTGTGACATATAAGGCTTATTTAAAAATGAGCTATTCCTGCATTATATATAGCCTACACATGCATCATGAGTCATAACTTAGGGCATCATGACCATATAGCTTTTCCGATGTACTGTAACAACGTCCATTGCTGACCCAATGACGACAAAATTAGAATGCTCTAGAAATGTTCATCAGGATGTCGTTTTATCATGATTTCATAATGCTGGCTTATACAAGATGCTGTCTTTAAGTTGAACATGTCATTTGCAATTAAGCCAACTAATGCAGTGGGAGTAGCAATGACACCTTCAACAAAATGAACTATTTCCAGAGTTAAAATGGGAGCCTCACAATGTAAACGAAATAGAAACAAATCTACAAAAGAATTCCAAGATGAGTGGACCCTGGAATGTGCATTCATCTTTAGGCATGGCAAACTGCAATGTCTATTGAGCAAAGAAATGATCGCCGTTAACAACAGGACATACATCAAACAGCATCATAAGATGAAGCACAGAGAGTTTACTAATACATTTTCACTAAGATCTGTAGCTAAACATCAAAAGCTAAATTTTTCAGAAAATATGCTAGCTTCTTTCACAGCTGCTAATAAACGAGCTACAGAAGCTCCACTACGAGTGTCAAAGATTCCAGGGAAAGCAATGCTTCCCTATTCTCATGCTGAGATTGTAAAAAATGCATGGTTGAGGCTATGGAAACACTTTTTTCAGATAAGCTTGATGTGATTGGTAAAGTCAAGACGATACCCCTTTCTAGGAAAACTGCTACTGGTAGAATTGAAAGCATTAATGATTAACTCAGTATGACTTTGCTAGCCCATATAGAGCAGGCAGAGTCAGGCCCATATTCCCTGGGGCGGCTCAGCCGGCTGAGCCGCCCCAACTTTTTAGGAACTTTCCACGGCTAAGTATAGTCAAACTCGGATAACTCGCCCTCGGATAAAATGTAACATTTCATCTCAAACACAAGGTTAAGTCAAGCGGATTTGTTTGGTCCAATCCCACGCAAGGATAAATTGCTTCAGATAACTCGACCTCGACATCATTTATTCGAAAAGTTATTTGCCCAACGGCTATGGAGACGGTCTTTATCGCTGTAGAATATCACTTTATTCCAAGCCATAGAGACATACATCAACTTTTAGTAGTTCATAGGCGTCATTATTATCATCATTGGCAAAATGTTCTTGTTAACGACTTTTATAAAGGTTTGCAAAATATCAAGTTTTACCAAACATCCGCTTGGCCATGTCCCATCGAAAGCGTGGAAACATCCGTATGAACTTAAAATAAAATCGACAAAATTGATCTTTGTTGATCAAAACGCTCATAGGTAAAAGATGTCTTTTTTCTTAGCGTTTTAACTGCGGTCAAGTTTTGCCTATTTTAATTTAAAAACGTCTCGCAGTCACATCACCTAAAACAAAACAATTTTCAAAAAATAGAAAAATGTTGATACTTTCCGATAAAAATTTTTAAAACTTTACATGAGAATCCCGGCTGAGGCCCTACATAAGAGAAACCTGTTGGGGGCTTACACCCCTCCCCCTCCAAACCCCCAGGTGTTCATAACTAGTCGCCTAACATTAGCCGCCCCAACTTGCAACCAGTGAATACAGGCCTGGGCTAATTACATTTCAATCGTTATTGATGAATCTACTGATATAATGGATTTAGTTCAAATAGCAGCCCATGCAGTTGCAAGCTGAAATCATACAAGTGCATTTCAAGAGACATAAATTGAGAACATAAAATAATTGCATCTTTTTATACTTGGAGTTATGATAATTGTTTCAAAGTGACTAACCCACACGCTTATACTACATGCATCTTTATAAAGCATCAGTATGTTTCTTTATAAAGCATAGTATTTTGCTTTAGTCATATACCTGTGTTGCAGATTCTTTGATGGTAAAGAAATGAAGGAGGAGCTTCTTACTTTGGTTGGATTAGAAGGAGAAACCACTGGCCAGGCTATCTATGATGATAAGTCCATCAATTATATCAGTACTTTTTCAGCTTATTCAGGTTCTTCAATAGGCCTTTTAAAGGAGACATTGTTTGACATGGTGAGACTGACATTGGTTAGTGTATATAGGATTTCCCCAGAGCTCTACCACAGAAAATTTCAATAGTAAAGGCTCGCAAATTATGACAGCACAATTTTCCTATTCGGTGTTGTGTGCTCTTACCACTTATTTATCAACTACAATAATGACGCTAGTGGCAGGGGAAGGTAGGATAACCTCAGAGAAACAATGAAGATGACAAAGGAATCAGTGTCATTAGCTCTCAATATAAAGATTATTTCTATGATAAAGAGCTCATATTCCAAGCACCATACTATGTTTTCCCCATAATATAATGCACTAGCCCTCTTTTTTTATTGTGATGTTGAGGGGCACAACTGAGGCTAATTAATTTCAGGCATTGCATGATCTCGTTAGAGTGCAATTTACATATAGTCTTAGGGCTGTGCCACTGCAATTCACAATTTAATCGATGTGATTTCATCACCTTTATCAACGACAGTATATTTATTGAAGCTTAATCATATTTAGAAAACAACATGGAAAGCGATACGAATTCTTGAGATAATAATACTACTACAACAGCAACTACTTGCACAACTTATGGTTTTAAAGGCAGCAAGCGGAGGCAGCCATGCTGTGCTGCAAATTGTGAAGCTTTAGATCATATCCAGAATCCTTGTTTATTGCTAGCGCCTTCTGGGTTTAAGAGCACCGATTGTCTCAGAAAAGTGCAGCCTCAATGGCAGCGAAAAGTATTGACAACCTAAGGCTAAATGCTAACTATGACATCACATTGTGGAAACCACAACCAAGTGTTTTTTTATTGCGGGACATACTTTTGACACCCTCTTTTTCATAGTTATATTATCCTTTGTATATTGAATATAGGCACCTTCGAAAGCCAATACTCTGAAGTACTGAAATATATGATAAATGTACTGATATAATTGATGTGCTTTAAAGGATTTGATCATACGAAGATACATCTCCACAAATGCATATCTGTAATAACAGATGGCATACCAACCATGGTTGGAAGAGAGCAAGGTGTCATTGCTAGCTTGAAGAAGGATATGACATCAATGCTAGCATTCCATTGCATCATCCTCCAAACCGTTTTATGCGGAAAACTAAAATATCACTTTCAACAACTAATGTGTAAGGCTATGAATATGATTCTCAGAAGTCGATCAGCTCTCAGACACAGAAACAGAAAGATGTTTCTCAAAGAAAGCAATGCCACTTGTCAAGATTTACTAACATACAATAACATTAGATGGATATAAGTAATGGAAATGTTCTGTCGAGGTTGTGGAGTATTCGTCAGGAGCTAACCTTATTTCCAAATGCATGCACAAGCCTGAATGAACGACAGTTTCAAGAGATGATGAGCTCTTCTAAAGACATGAGTGACTTCCCCTTCTTTGTTGGCACCTGTGGCCAATTGAATGATCTAAACCTCAAGCTTCAAGGGGAAAACAAGACTATCATTAATACACTATCAGCTGTTTAAGCCTTCTCCCTTAAGAAATGGCCTCTTGTACAGCTGATTACACTCACTTTATAGAAAAGCTGCAACAAAAGTTTAACAACCGACTTAATCAGTTTAAATTTTTGAAATACATCTTACAACTTATAAAAGCACTTCAGAAGGAAAAGCCTAATGGAGTGTGGGTTCCTCAGTTGTCATTGAAGAGTGTTAATGCTGTTTTATGCTGATGTATATGGAGTAGTGAGTTTACAATTTATGCGAAAACATTTATTCTCCTTGACTTCCAACCGGAAAAGTCACACAAGAGTTCTATATCCAACAAAACTAACAATGCATATTAATAACATAACCCATATGATACCATAGACATAGGAAATTAATGAACGCTGTAATTACTGAACAATAAAAACAATAGGTGCAATTAAATATACTGTGTTGAAGTTGAACAGTCAATCGTTATATATCGATTACGTAGTTGTGAGAGTGTTCCAGCTCTAAGTTCAATGTCATTGTACGCACTGTCTCAGTAACTACTAAACAAATGCCTCATCTCTGCAACTGGAGTTGTGTAACCTCAAAGGTACAGATATAGATGAACATGAGGTGGGCTTCTACTCAAAAGCTTCAACAAAGGCTGAATATCCACAGCTTGCTCAGCTGAAAAGATGGTTGCACACTGTGTTTGCTGCTACATATACATGTGTTTTATGTGAATCAGCATTATCATACATGAATAATATAAAGAGCAAGTTGAGATCCACTTTGACTCAAGATCACTTGTGTCAGCTCCGAAGAATAGCATGCTGCAGTAGAGAGCCAGATTACCAAGAGACAATGAGCAGCAATAAACAATTCCATGTATTTCACTAAACTTCAAGTTATATAAAACTCTTTAGGCTCACTTCAACATTATTCAATGCTATTGTAAAAGTATTCTAATAAATACATTCAATTACAATACAACTACCAAACTTGTATCATCAGTATAAAATTTTATTCTGTAATACACATATTATGCAGCTACCAAAAATCTTGCAACTTTGAAATTTGGCTTTTTGAGGAAAAACTTTGCCCCTCCCTGTACTACGACCTCCGCTAATCTTAAAATAGGTAACAATAGGTAGTTTGAAATGTTTTATTTTTCAAGGATCATAGTATATCATTGAAATTGAAGAGGGAAAGAGAGAGTTACTTGTTTGCTGGTTACAGGTTTTGTTGTTTTGTACTACTAACCAGAAATCAGGCATTAGCCGTGATCAACGGATAGAGGCGATAAAAATCTAGATCCAAAAACCTAACAACGCAACGCAACTGCCCCGCGAGAACTGTGTTAGCCCCAGAACCCAAGCTAGCACAATCCTAGCAGAGCTTGATGATTGGGGTTTAAATCATCGTTTTTTACCAACCATAAACGTTAAACAAAATACAACAAATACGTCAAAAAGACTTTATTACGGCTAGATCCGACGACTCGTAAAAAGAGAGTGCACAAGAATACGGCAAATCTAGGGGTAATGTAATAGACATTATTGGGTGGAAAGTAAAACCAGTTACCTTCTCACGTGTTCGTTTGCTAATTCTTTCCGAGCTAGAAAAACTGCAACTGCAATTCGGACTACCAATAGCCGAAATCCCGAAACTCTGTTCGCGCTTGGGCTAAGTTGCTAACAAGTTGTTTGACCACGTGACTTCCGCCATTGATCACCTGGATTGTTTCTTTTAGCTTTCTAAATATTTAGAATTCAGTTCTTTGCACATGACTTTGACAGATCGACACAGAGAGTTTTACTACCAGTAAATTTTTGTTTGAACAATCAATTTAAGCACTCACGACTGTTCACGGTAAGAACATCCACCGTTACTGGACGATATTTTAAGTTTGTGGTTGTACCACCTTATGAAGTTGCTGGCCGATATTAACTCCGTGGCATCTCTACATCAACAGTTACTGATAACTCAATATTTATACTATTATGCATAAGTTGCTTTTTAATTGCTTTTTAATCTCACCATTTTATTTCACGCGATGTGAATATTTGTCCTTACAGCAGTGAACGATATTGGTTTGCGAGAATTTCCCCGTAAGAGCTGTGTCAGCATCTTACTAAAATCAAAGCAAACACTCTTGTTTATTTAAACGGATTTAATAATTAGCTATTTTTTCGTTCAATTCACGTTTTCAAATTTTGATAAACTATACATTAATATGAAGGTTCACG
This sequence comes from Watersipora subatra, assembly GCF_963576615.1. Lineage (NCBI taxonomy): Eukaryota > Metazoa > Bryozoa > Gymnolaemata > Cheilostomatida > Watersiporidae > Watersipora > Watersipora subatra. The sequence goes on from NC_088713.1 coordinate 44,605,562, forward strand.
CAATTTTTATCTCATCCGAGCTTGCTTATATCATTAAAAATTGCGTTTGTTTCCTTATGAATGTTAAAAAACGTCGGCATCAACAGTGAGCGTATTTGTGTGAAGGTACAGTTATACAGTACCTTTTACCTATTATATGTATTAAACTGACATAAGCTACAGTAGCAACAAACAAACAGTACTCTAACAAATAACAATGACACTGTATCATACATTGATTTATCTCATACTTCAGATACTATTAGTCCTGTTATATTGGTATCTCTTCATTTTAAGATTTGTGCTATATAATAAGTCAAAGGCATTTCATTAGCTGGCCTGATTCAAATAACAGCTAATATGCTCACATGTGTGGTTAAATGTTGCTCACATGTGGGTTGTTCGAGAAGGCAATCATTTGAGAAGGCAAGCCTTAAAGAAGTTGTTCTCAATTGGTTTTGGTAAAACAATTTATATACTTCTCTAAAAAAGAATTGTGTTTGATTCTAAGACATTGACAAGAACCTTTTCAAAAATGCCAATTTCTTTAAATTTAGTTTTAGTGTTGCAAAAGCACACCATATCATGTCATTCTGCATTTTATGTTACGGTTTTTTAGGAGGTTTTTTGTTACTGCAACCAATCTACTAAAATTAGATAATAGTAATATTTTTACAGTTTTTTATTTGCTGCTGCCACTACATATGCAGGTGAATGTTTAATATGTAAGTAAAAGATTCAATTCTAAGATACCAATAGACACAAAAACTAGTTATAGACCCATTTTGATAACATTTAGTATAAACCAATTTACTTCTTTTTCAAATGTTTCATTTTTGGGTAAAGCATTTGTGTTGGGTGAGAGTTATCTCAAATAAATTATATTTGTTGCTGTATGCAATTTTTGAAGGTTGAATATGCTTGCTTGCAAAACTCGTTAGCTATGCATTGGTAACAGCGACATCTCTCAAACAACGGCTCCAAGTCTAATAGCAAGTGAACTTGGATGACTGGAAACATGCCCAGCTGTTTATTAAATATTTGGCTTCTTGCAAATTCATTTAATGTCAAGTGTTTTTCCCAATATTTGAACTCCGACCTCTTGTTTGCTGCACCACCTATAACTATTTACTCAAAACTTCTATGAGATAAATGTAAGCAAATAATATTTTTCTGGACAGCTGTCATCATGCTTAGTGTTACTGGCTCTCAGGCTTCGATGCAATGAGTTTTAATGTTTAATCGTAGCAACCTAAACTATAAGCACTTCAGCGAACTGGTCCTTTTGGCATTAATATTCGATGTTTCATTTCATTCAACGATACCACAATCGTTCTAAACTTAACCATTAGTCTTTTTGACCAACCAATTGTCAAGACTACAAATGAAAAGTAAATACATTGAAATCACTGACTAAGTTTGTAACTGATAAAAGCGTTACTTGACCAAGCACACAAAGTATAAAAATTCAACTACAAATATGATTCTAATTGCAGCAACTGTCATTTACGATGTAATTTGTATACATGTATATGTTGATGGATTATAAAACAAAGCAACGAATAGCAATGTACTTACCTATTAGCTCTTCAAAAACCTGTTTACCAATGTCCATTCTATTTGTAATGCTTTAGATCTTTATAGTCTTTGGTTCTAGATATTTACTAACTTGCAATGAAAGTGTAGCAAGCAACAAGTGTGATGACGAAACGTCATGTCCAACACAGGACCAGTGCAGGCTATTTGCCAGCACATCCACACTATAGTGTTTTACATTAGACATGGTCACTTGTGCTATTGTATTTTACTGCAGACATGGTGTGAGGGTTTTTAGCAATATATACTTTTGCGTTTTTGTAGATATAGAGCATTAATAGCTTGCTTGACAAGCATATTACTAGATTAGAACATTGTATGTTGCTAATACGCAAGATTAGAAGTAAATTTGCCTGCTAGGAAATGTGCTTTCCCAAACATTCTGACTGCTGGTTTATTTGCACCGAATTGAGCTTGTGATTGGTTGACATTTTGCTGAACAAATCAGAATTCATGGCTCTGCAGTCAAGGTCAAAATAGTCATTCCATGGTCTAGCATATGTTTCAGTACATCAAACATCGCAGATATTCGATTTAACTTTTATTAGAAGTTTCTAAAAATAATGGGTATTTTAATTTGTTCGTTCAGGTTTTTAGGTGTCGGTTTTTCGGCAATCATGTTTCAACACAATTGATTTCTACACTTCACAGATTTTTTAAATTTTGTTTTCACACTTCATAAATTGTTTTGAACGCCCATAACCCAATGAAACAGCACAATAAAATGCATAATTCAAACTTCTGCTTTATCTTGTTTAAAGATACGCATGATGGATTTCTCCGCAGTAAAGGCCCATGCACACTGTTGCTCAAAACAACGTATAGCTGTGTGAAGGGCTGCAATAATTAGCTGTTTTGACGTCATAACTAGCGATAAGGTGTACACACTATGAGCGATTAACTGTCGGTGACTGCTAACCAACAACCAATAAAAATTGCTAAAGTACACTCATGATATCGCAGATCTTTTTGTTATCTTTTAATTATCTGGTTATTTAATTCATCACGACCGTAGTTCTCCGCCTTGCTTGCCAAATTACATTGACATCGATCTTAACAACTGTCGAAATTTGATATTGTCAACAAAAAGCCAGTCAAGCAGCTAGCAGTTGTGATCATCGGTGTCAAAGTCCACACGTTGAAAATCCATTGCATCGTCGCTAGCAGTGATTACACGGGCCGCTCATCGCAAATGATGTCATAGCAGCCCATCGTTGCGTTCAATCGCACAGCTAATCGTCGATTTGAGCAATAGTGTGCACAAGCTTTAAAGCCTTGTACCCATAAACGCTGCAAGCACCAGCGACAGCACTGCAGGGCTATCAGTGCTGAATTGTGAACCTACACATTGAGTATCCTCTGTAGTTGCCGGCAGTCAATGCAAGAGTTCAGCGCTGTTCAACTTTTGCGAAGTGCGGCAGTCAAAACCTTCCCGACATGCACTGTACAGGTGAAGGTCAGCATTGTCGAAACGGGATGGCGAGCAAATGACAATGGCATGGCAAGTGTTTCGTAAGCGCAAGATTACCACCGGGGTCTCGCAATCGATATAGGAACCAGGCTTAAGTTGAGCTAATTCTTATAGAAAACTGTCTTAACTGGTGTTGTTAAACCATAACTGTCACATACAACTTTTATTGGAGTTACTAGGTAAATCAGACACGCTGATTTCGATTTTTTACTCAAAATAAAAATTGATCCTCTAACTTTCAGAGTACTGAAGGCTTTTTACAGCATTTTAATGTCGGTCTCAAAAACGACATGACCAGCACAGCAAGCCCTGTCCATAAATACATGAGGTAACCTAGCTTTTTAGGAATGGTAGTTAGGGATGTTTAGTCTGATTTAGAATGATAGAGATGGTTGTATTAATACCCATTATTATCTAAATTCAGCTTTTAAATAATAATCTCAGTATTTTCTGAAAGGTAGGGAAGCTATTTAACATTGCATATTTAAAAATGAGCTCAAAAAAGCGCAATACCAACGCTAGCTTGTGATAAAATCGCGCTTTTTTGAGCTCATTTTTTTGGCGTTCAGCCTATTAAACATCATGTAACAACCTAGGAGCAATTTTAAATAGTTTATCTTCCTTTCATAAAAGACTGAAATTATTTTACAGACTGGATTTAGATAATAATGGGTTTTAAGATGCCCATCTCTAAATCGTCCTAAACATCCCTAACTTTCGTTCCTAAAAAGCTAGGCTATGTCACATATTTATAGGCGGAGCTTGTTATGCCGATTATGTTGTTTTCAAGATGGATATTGAAACGCTTTAAATAAGCCTTAATGACTTTGAAGGTTAGTGGACTAATCTTTAGTTTGAGTACAAAATCGGAATCAGCGTGTCTGATTTAGCTAAAAAATACGATAAAAGTTGTACGTGACAGTTATGGTTTAATGATAGCTCATGTTAGGTACTATCACCATGGTCTGAGAAGGCAGCAAATTTATTTCACTAAGAGCACTGATAGTTAACTTGGCTGCTATTTGCTCATATTCACCATGTGTCACTGAAGCGGATGATGCACATGTAGAGTTGCATGCATGTTGAATTACTGTTCGATAAATGGACATTTGCATGATGCGAATTAATTAATGCAGACACTTTGTTACAGAAGATAAGGATTTTCAAGCCAGAGTTCATTCGATACTGTTCAAATTGAAAAAAAGACTAACTGAAGTGTGCAAAACGTTTAAAATGGATTAGCTAGTGAGGCGTTTTCTTGCGCATCATCTACAAAGGCTGTTTCCATCATTCGCTAGCGTGAAACACTCAAATATTTTCAAGTAAAAAAACTCGCTTGACATGCATATTTTTGCCATTTCTATTTTGTGAATGGCTTGCGGATTAACCCTGTCATGGAAACAAAGTGTTTATGGTCGTGATGGATTAGAATCTTGTGATTTGAGCCTCTGGGAGGCATGATTGTTATTCAAATATTGACCGAGGATAGCATTCCTCTATCGCTAATAGGAGGACAGCTGTCAATAAGGGCAACTATTTGACCAATGCAGGCGAATAATAGATTGTTTGTTGTCTTTGTAAAGCATCAATAAATAATATCAAAGGACCTGTTTTACTATGGAGTACTTATGCCTGGCAGTAGGCGTTAGTGTACAAGTCCACCAGTTTTCGCCTTACTGGCGTCTTACAGCAAGTGGTACATGCCAAATTTGTCAGTGTCATATTAGCATTCCGACTACAATGGTAGTTGCAGCTTGGCACCTAGTATTATGTCGTAGTAGGACTTTCAAGCAAGTGACACTGGCCGCAATTGTCAAATCGTCATGTTCTGAAAATAGCTGGCATCTTACAGCAAGTGACATTTGCGAAGTATGTCATTGTCATATTAGCATTCCAACTACGGTTGTAGATGTGGCTTGGCACTTTGTATTATGTCATAGTAAGGCTTTTTTCAAGCAAGCGACACTTGCCAAACTTTTCAGTATCATATTCTAAAAGTAGCAGACATCTTGCAGCAAGTGACGCTTGCCAAATATGCCAGTGTCATTGTCATATTAGCATTCTAAGGAATAGCGGAAGATAGCAGATGTGGCTTGAACCTTGCATGATGTCATATTAGGGATTGTTCTTCAAGCAAGTGTCACTTGCTAAATATATCCAAATGTCATATTCTTAAATTAGCTGGCAATTCACAGCTAGTGGCACTTGTCAAATATGTCAATGTGTCATGTAGTTTTACTAACCAATTGCTCAGAACATGCATAGTTGAATTGTCTGACACATCTCAGTGAAACAATTACATATTATTCGGTGTGTGTTAAAACCTTGCAGAATTCGGTGCTAGTTAGAATCTTGCAGAATCTTTCCGTAGATCGAGACATTTGCCCTCATCAATTTTAGTAAATTATTCTATAGGACAGCAGTATATATTTTTGACATCCTGGTCAAAGTGCTTCATAGTCGTATAGGATTTCAATGTCACATGAGTTCACAAGTTAGCATCACGAAACAAACATTTTTTCATTCTTAGCATATCTTTATCAACTGTAAAAGTTTTGTGTTAAGGCGGACTACAAAAGTGGGTCTATAAAATGACATCAAACTATCATAATTACTAAATTGTTATTGTTGTTCTTTAGTCTGAATTCTGCAATGGATGTCGATAGGAGTAGGATGGGTGGTGGTTACCCCGTCTCTGTTGCTAGTAGCAGATCCCATGAGTCTCACCGTAAGTTTGTGTCTATTGTGCTATTGCTGATGTGATATGGCTGTAACCTATGTTGTTGTATTCAATTATCGTAACCTGTCTGTTTGTGTCACGTCTCTTCTGACATTTTACACATGGGAAGGGTTCATGCTCTTTCGTTTTTGAAGGTTTTTTCCTTTGTATGTATTCTGTCATCACTTTGTTTTATTAGTTTATTGTATAGTTAGAGAGTTACATATTTAACTCAAACTGGAAGTTTTCAACGTTGTAAGTTTGAGAATGTATTTTTGAGTGCCTCGTAGCCCAATTATTACACAATTAATATCGATTAATACACAACAGTATCTTGGCAGTACGAAATAGTCAAGTGTGCTGGCAAAGCACAGAGAATAAGTATCCGCATAGTTATTCTTAAAAAATCAGAAGGTGATTAGTAGGCCCGAATTACTGCTAATCTGACTGTCATGAGTTCAAATCTTGTACAATGCAATACTTGTTTCAAACTCTAAACGAGGTCTAAAATAGACAGACAAAAGTCACACTACAGTAAAGATTATTGTTATTGAAAAGTAAGCCCTATTTAAAAAAACTGTACTGTAATAAAATTCGTGTTCATCCGTCTGGAGTAGCCTGTCTTGACAAGCTGTTGTTTTTGCGTAGTTGTCCCCCCGTCGAGCGGCGAGCAACAACAGCTTGTCACAAGACGTACTGCACCTGATGCATCAGCTGCACTTATAGGGAGTTGTTCTCTTCCGTCTACGCGGCTTGGCCGCGATGTTATGTCGGTCGCTCCATTAGTAATCATAACGGATTTCACGCAAAAATTTATGTCAAAAAAAAAAACAAGATTACAACGTTTAACCAAAGACCAGTTTCTGTGATAAACTTTAGTAGAACTTAAGAATAAAATAAGCTCAAAATAAAATCCATAAGAACAAATAAAACTGACTGATACAAAAATAGAAATAAAACTGACTGAGCGCACAAATGACGACATTTTTAGTCGCTGTTGTTGCCTAAGTTCTCAAATTCTAATAAAGTTTACTGCAGAGAGGGGTCACCAGTTAAACGTTCTTATCTTAATTTTTCTACATAAATTTTTGCGTGAAATTTTTGCGTGATTACCAATGGAGCGACCGGAATAACATCGCAGCCGAGCCATGTAGACGGAAGAGAACAACTCCTTATAAGTGCAGCTGACGCATCAGGTGCAGTACGTCTTGTGACAAGCTGTTGTTGCTCGCCGCTCGACGGGGGACAACTACGCAAAAACAACAGCTTGTCAAGACAGGCTAATCTGGAGCCACGATTGAAAAATGAAAAAAGATTGCGTCATTTGGGATTCGAACTCGCGACTTTCTACATGGTAGGCTAACACGCAAATAACTGCCCGACTTGACTGATAACTACTGCACATATAGTTATGGACATAACTATATGTTATAACAACTTATAGGTTATATCATATATGTTATAACACAACTATATTTCATTACATATAGTTATCTCCATAACTATACAGTTGTGTACAATAACTGTAACTCTAGTTACAGTTATTGTACACAATGATCTCTCATGTCACACTGGACTACAAGGATACCGGTCTTTACTATAATAAAACCCGCGTTCATTTTTCGGAAGCCACTGTTGAAGATTGAAAAAAATTCAACGACCTGAATTTGGCAATTACATGTAAGTGTAAGAAATGCTCTGATTATAACAATAAGCGGTTGTACCGAAACATGTGTAAGTTATGGAGTTACTTACTCTTTTAACGACATCCATGCAGAGCTAATAGTCAATGTATCAAGCACATTGACCTCTTGTCTGTTTCAATTGGCTAAAAATCTTACCATACAACACTAGTTGTTTGTGTAATATTATCTATGAAGATTATCATTGATTGAAAATATCACATTCGAGTGGGAAGATAACTCTAGTCTTTATTAGTTAGGCAATAAGAAAGCTTTCTTTAAATTGCTTCCATCAGCTTTTTGAATCACCATCTTTGATTCAACATGTTTTACTTCCGTTTTTTTCTATCCTTCATTTTTTCGTGACGTAATTTTATTGTTGTCGGCCATTTTTATAGACAATTTTATCGTTAAAAACATGAAGCTTTTGCAATAACTGTTTAAAAACGATGCTTAAATGTTTTCAAATATTTTATTATAGTATCAAAACTACACTAATAAGTACTATTGAATAAAAGAAAAACGATTGTTTCCTACAAATATGGCGGCTTTTTCGGGAACGAGCGCATGTGCAAACGGCTTGATAACGTCAAAAAAATGATGGATAGTGTGTGCTTTTCTACCAACAACATCAAACTTTTATTAAACTTCATATTTTAGGCCCACCAAGATCTAAAAAGGGAACGTCACGGACGATGTCCCGCAATGTAAGACGACTGCAAGAGACTGTAAATTTGCACTTGAATCACTATGAAAAGGAGCTCTTCCTTGACGCACTCAATGAGTTCCACTCACAAAAAGATACATGGGCCTTTGTAGAGCTCCTCCGTACCATATTAAACACTCCAGCTAAACAACAGCTGGTAAGTACCCAACAATTGTCGTTTTTTATCAAGTACTATTTTTAATACTAATGATTTAACACTTGAACCTGGGCTTGTGATAATTCGAGAGTTGTTTTCCCACCTGATCGTACATCTTAATAAACTCGGCTACGCAGTTTCGCTGTGTGTTCCACACATTTGGTTTATTTAGAACTAGCGGAATGTCCGGCGTTGCATGGGTATTAAAAACAGCTTATAAACAGTGGCAGGTAATGTAGTTGCCATTGGCTAATTTGAGTAAGCTAGTATTCGTATTGCTAAACTTACTAATAAGAACTGTGAGAGCAAGCTTTAGTAACACTGCGCTTAACGCAGAGTTGCTATGCTACTTTAATCCAGATAACGACTCACATCGCCCAATGAATCTGTAGCATCCCATGTAGCTTGATGGGTTAGCTTGTTACCTTGTGAACGAGAGATTCTGAGATTAAATCCTCTGTTATACGGATTTTTCATTGCTGGATTTTAATCGCATCCTGTGTCGCCAGTTGTAATTAATCTCGGTTTAATTAAAACAATGGATCGAAGCTCTTAACTTTTCTTTTATTACACATAGAAATCCAGTTTTGACTGCAAACTGTTGCAAACATATCAATGAGTGTAATGAGCTTTTATGCAACCTTTTATGCAACTTTGTTAAATATAGTTATAAAATGAAAATATGCCTTCTAATTTAGAATGAAATTGAAAACTTTCATTAATAGTAGACATTCAACAAATGTTTACCATTCAGGCTTGAGGCCTGATGCGTCAGGGCAGACAAATTTCTCTTTGGGTCGGTCTATTTTCAGCATATAATATCATGTTCAGCAAAAGCAACTTACTTCATCTGGTTTAAATGTTTTTTTCTGAATAATGTAGATCCTGTCCTGTTCTGCTCTCACTGCAGTAAGAATTGGTTATCCATCGAATTAAGCCCACTCAGTTTTTAAATGTTCTCGGCTCTCGGAAGTATTTTAAAACCAAAATCTGATGTTCCTCTAGTTACAATTATTGAACTTTCTTTAAAAAGGCATCTACTCAAGCCTGCATTGTCTACGAGTAACAATGGAAATTATTAATGCTGACATCACGAGTACCTGAAATACATTCTGAGATTGGAGCCTTGGTAACTCATTGGTTTTCTGTGATGCGACGTTATGTTGCAATGTTAGAGAGCGGGCATGGTCCGAAAAGCCCGACCTACAAAACAGTTTGGGGTTCAATTCCCAGATAAGATCCAGTGGTTGTGACAGGAAAGGCATCCAACCTTAACTTGTTTCTGCAAATGGGCATGTCTCCAATCGTCAAGATTCCCTTGCCACTGTACTCAGGCATGGTTCAGCCAAGGTTGCAGAGCCATTGTTAGTGAAACTTTTTCTTAAAAATACACACCGCCTCTGCTTGCAGTAATCTAAGCATACATTATATTTGATCCTCCAGGGATTACCCAAACAGTTATGTCAATGAAATGGTTGTGTAATGATTAAGTTACGGGTTTGTGTGACGATGAGGTTGTTTTGTTTGAGAGAGTTCCCAAAATTATTTTATAAATTGTTAAAATATTTTCCTTGGATATGATTTTGGTACTTCTGATTCGCAAAACTTAGGATCCTGGATTTAAAAATGAACTCGCATAAATGTTAAAAGATTTTATCCAGAAAGTATTGGTGTTTATCACCATTTGCGATTGTTTTTCATGTTTGAGGGAACCTGACTGCCAGGATATTTCAAGATTAAAATTGATAAAATGTTATTGTGGTTAAAATGCTAGGAAACAATATGTGTGAAATAATGTCACTGTTGCTATAGTTGATATCGGCTATTGTGTTCAAGTTGCAGAATTACGAGTCTCTATTCTGTCGGTCTCTTTGTAACTATAGATGTCATAACCATTCTTTTGCTTGGTCTGATCGCTTAACCACGATCAAGTTTTGTCAATTTTAATCTTGAGTCATCCTGGCAGTCAGATCACCTAAACATAAAAAGCAGTCGCAAATGATAGAAAAATACTGATACTTTCTGACAAAATCTACTAAAATTTTGTGCAGAATCTTTAAAGTAAATGTAGCGTACTACTTAGCACAGTTGGACGGACAGACAGAGTCATAACACTGTCTGTCATAAAACTCTCCAAACCACTTATTCATTCCCATGTATCAACAAATTGATCTTTACTATAAATAAGAGCCGTGACTATTCGGAGCCACAGGTGGATATTGGGAAAAGGATTCCATTGCTCAGAATTCAAGCTCAGACATTCAGTAGGCAGCCAGGAACACCACCCATGTTGATAGTTATTACGCATGACCATCTGTCGGGGTGCACAGCACTGCCAGAGCTCCTTATAAAACGGTTTTGTAAACATTTCTAATAAACAGTGAACGATCTCAACGTAGAAACCACCATTTCATAACCTGCTAAGAGTTGGCGCTCAATTAGATGGCATGAGTTCAACTGAAACCATTTTTGAAATTGTCTTATTATCGTATCTGTCTAGTTGGCAATTGTGCCATCTTTTAAATATTTCATAGCAGTTCAAATTTATCTTTTTGATTAACTAAAATATTTCTTATTAAATTGAAATTGGCCAGGCATCATTATATGGTCTTTTGTTAGCTTTATGTATAGCTAACTCTAGCTTTTCTAAGAGTTAGGTTTTGAGGCATGATTTGAAGGAGAGTTTTGGTATCATGAATTGCTGCCACTGTGCTCCTGATGTGTCTTGGAATTTCGATCTTCATCCAAAGCAGGACCACTGATTTTTAGTACCAAATAATACACTGGCAGTCCAGTTCACCTTGAGAGACCATTATGCGTAATAGATATCTCCTTAATTATTTCATGATACAGCTAAGTAGTTCAGTGATGCAGTTGGTAGTACGTCTGGTTGCAAATCTGAAGATCAGAGTTCAAATCTCCTGCGATGCAATTTTGTTTTCCAACATGCAACTGTGACTTTGGATGAATGGACACGGCTACTTACAATAGCAAAGATTTATTTATTGTCAATTTTGTCTATGACATAGAATGTGTCTATGGTGTGAAGGTGAAGACAACTTCATAATATTGTGAGGATTTGTAATGATTTCCCCATCCATATGCTTCATTTTGTTAGAAATCACATAAACAACGTTTTTACTACAGGTGCCGATGATACGGCTCGTTCTTCCGCCGAGTGACATCGCCGAGTTTGACAAGTGTGTTCAGTTGTCAGCAGCCGTTGCCCGTGGCGACCAAGCCGCAAGTCGTTTGGCGATTGGTTCGTCGTCACCTCTAACTGGCTACAGTCCGAGATCTCGAGCCACCAACAGCAGACGCAGCAATGCTCCTTTAGGAATAACTCATAGATCACTGTCTAGAGGCAGACAAAGATCACGGTCTAGAGAAAGACCTGTGCAAGGTTAGTTATAGTTGTGACTTGACAAATTGTGGGTGTCAGTTTTTCTTGTTTGGTTTGACCTTTCTTTTGAATAAGGTGATCTGGATAGTTTATTTAGTACTAGTACTGTTATCTGAATACTTATAATAATTATTATCCAGAGAATCTACTAGGTGTTATCAAGATAAAAACAACTTTGTTTAGTTTTTATGGCGCAAATTTATCAAGGATTATCAGAATAAAAATGAATACTTAATAATTTTTTTATTTAAATAATCTATTAAATATTATCTGGATAACAGGGAACTCTTAGGAAAATTATTATCCTGGAAATCTCCTGGGTGTTATCAGAATAAAAATGAATACTTGTAAAATCATTATCCAAAAAGTCTATTGAGAATTGTCAGAATAAAATGAACACTTGTAAAAATTATTATCCAAATAATCTATTAGCTGAAGTACTATTTAAATAAAACTGAATATTTATAAAAAATCACTGTTCAAATAATCTATCAAGTTTTAATTAAATAAAACTGAATACTTGTGAAAATTATTATCCAGAAAATATATTAAATAGTTTTCTGAATAAATCTGAATATTTATAAAAAATATTATCCAAATAATCCATTAGCTAGACAAATTAATAGGTATTTGATAAAATATAGGAGTAAATATCTGTTGATTTTGAAACTTTTTTGTTTACACAAAATTGTTTGTGCAGGCAATGGCCATTTAAAACTTAATCACATTGTACTGATTTTATTATCCTAATAAGGGAAAATATCTGTCATGTCACCCCAAAAGCTCATCACAATGAAATGATAAAAGTAGCCATTATAAATATTAGCTATGTCGGTTACTGAACTATGGAATCTGCAATGCATCAAATTACTTAATGGTAACTCTAGATATATGGCACAATTCCCATGTTCTTATAATTTAATACAAATGAAAATACACACAGCATAAGTTTTCAAATTCTATTGCGTATATGATGTAATGTGAAGACGACTCCATATGATTTATTTAATTGGCAGACTTGTCTGGAGATTTGGACATTATACAGATAGTACCTGATATGGAAGGTGTTGGTTTTTCTATCAAATCAGGAACAAGCGGCCAGCCAGGTAAACCAATGATACTTTCTCTTTTAAAAATCAGCTTTTAAGCAATGAAAGGTAATGAGAGTTGCCTGCCACTTGCTATTAGCCTGGCACATTGCCAATGGATAATTTGAGTAAGCTTACTAATAAAAGCTATCGCTTCTCATGACTTTGCGTCGTGACGGAAAGTGGTATTGTGTTTGCTCCCATATAGTGACATATATCGCCTAATGAACTCATCAAGCTTGTCTGGCTGAATTGGTAAGGCGTCGGACTGGTGAACCACAGGGGCTGAGATCAAATCTTCTGCAATACGGATTCTTTATCCAAGATTTCAATAGCTATAGGTGGAATGATACACATACCAACACTGAAAAAATATATAGATAGTGGTTAGTGCTGTAGACTGCAAAGCAGAAGGTCGTTGGTTCTAATCTCGCCAAGGATGTTGGATGTCTTACCTTTTTTTATGCCTCAATATTGTGGAATTGAAAAAATGTCGTAAAATTTCATTTATACAAGATGCTGTAATAGCATGTCATTTTTTAGCACAAACACGTTAATTTATCAGTAATAATATAATATATTTTTAAGTTTATGACTCCAGTATTATACTACGGGAGTGTCAAAATCCATACTAGCTGTACCTACCCAGATAACATCTTCACTTTCTCACTGATCTGTTAACAAAAGTGCCTTATTTCACAGGTATATTTGTGGCTGCTGTGGACACTTTGTCAGATGCATTTACTCAAGGTCTTTCTGTTGGTGACGAGATACTCGAGGCAAATGACATTGACCTTTCTCAGACTAGTCGGCAAGATGCAGCCTCGATACTCAACGCTGCCAGATCTCTCACCCTTACAGTGAAGCATTCTGGGACACAGAATACGCTGGCTATCAGGTACTGCTGTCTTTTCTGTAGCTTATTCGACAAAATGTCTTTTTATTTGCATAATAACTGCAACAGACTTTTATCTATTAGCTCAGTGGGGTGGTTTTTGTTCAGAGTGTCAGGCCTGTCTGGGTTTTTCCAGTTTTGCCTCCTACTCTTGTCATCACACACAGCCTACTCATAGCTTTTTCATACTCCACATGAACTGTCTTGGCTTCTTTTTTTGTTTCATCGAGTCTCTCATCGATGCTTCAAGTTTTTCTGGTCATTTCCATGTCTAAATTTTTTTAGATTGTCATTTTGTGTGTTTTTGTTGTGGCCCACCCACATGACCACTGGATACTTGGTATCATACTTCCATATAGGTGGTACTGACTCTGGGTGCCTCCATTCATGGTTCATACCATTTCATAGTTCTGGCTGGTACCATTTCTGCTATTCCCTAATTTTTGGGTATACATTTCAATTAACAGTTTTCTTTTTCAATGTTTTTTTTCATTAATTTAAAGAATTATCACTCCGCCACTTTAAAAAATAAAATTTTTTTGTTTTTTACATTTCTATTTATCGAAACTTCTCGTCATTTTTCATGCTTCATTAACTCTACTTTGTTGTCATAGCAACCAGCCATTTCCTTAGCATTCATAATTTTTTCCAGTTTCTGCATTCATATACAAAAGTTATTACTAATGGCGTGAGATATTCTTGTAGACAGGAGACTTACACATGGGTTGACACGAATGGTAGGTCATGTAGTCCGCCTCCATTGGCGTCTGGGATGGGAAACACACCGAGTTCGTCTGTCTCTCGCAGGAGCGGAATGAGTCTTATTTCAAGCCAAGATGAAAGGAAGGTTAGTTTTTGTAATGAATTTATGTTAGATCCCGACTTTGATAAAAAGTATGAAAACTTATAAACTCGTGTCACGCAAACGGAGGAACGTCATTAAAGTTCTACTAATGTCGGCAGCGTGCATATATATCCTATGCATTAAAAATCTTTGTTGTTTATTATGATCTCTGCTCAACATTTACTTCAAATATTTGTATGTTTATGCTTGTCAGATACCGAAAACTTGCGATTTAGCGTAGTAAGCAGAATAATACGATGCTCTGCAGTCATGTCGGCTTTTTGTTAGCTCCAAATGAAATCTTGAGCCAAAATTGTCTGGCACTAAAAAGATTAAAACGTTGTGAAACTTAGACATTTTTAGAAAGCTACTTTGAAGGCAATAAATGAATTGGAATTGGAACAATATTTGCGCAGACATAAATGAGATAACTCCAAGAACTGAGATATTTGGTATCTGACCTACAATTTAATTTTTTTCTTTTGCTTTTTTGTTTTAGATAGTCACTTTTTTCTGATTTAGTAGCAAAGAATTCTCTGGTGAAAATCGTAGTAAGGACAAGAATCTGACTTTTTTATTTAATATATATTAATATATTTATTTAGTATAATTTAATATATTTATTTAATATAATTAGGTTATTCCAAAGGAAACGGGTTCATTGAGAATTTTCAATCGCAGAGTATTATAAATAAGTATGGAATTATTTTCGTTTTATGGATAAGTTTGGAAACATTTCTTTTTTTGGCCTTAATCTCTTCAAACTTAGTGAGAAGTCTCACCACTTATCAGCATGTTTACCAACCTTTGAAGATTCTATACAATAAAGTTTGGAAAGGTAACAAATAGTTTTATAAAATTCCAAAGTTGATTTTTGTGAACAAACTAAAAAAAACGGTAGTGAATTGAAAATTTTGTTTTTCTCCGCTAAATTTTAAAGAATTGCATTTTTTAGATTAATTCCATCAAAACTAGCAAAAAAATCCACAGTGAAAAAGTTAAAAAAAGAATCTTTTTCCTGTTATTGATGTTTTTTCAGCTGTAAAGTTATCTTAAGACAACTATACAGCTGAAAAAAAACATTGAGAACTCAATTTCACTAGTGACAAAGTAATGAAAGTAAAATATTATGGAAAATAATACGATATTATGTAAAAACCTGTATAATAATAAATAACAAAAGTGGGTCCTCATCCCGTGGGTCCTCATCCCGTGGCTTCCAAAAAACTGACCCATTTGTGTCAGTCATTCCATTTACATTGTCCACCTTATATATAAAGTTCTGCTTTGTAGTAACATGTCTGATTCTTTTATCTGTTCTCCTCAGATTAACCTGCGGATAGAGAAGGGCCACGGTCTCGGACTAATGATTCGGGGTGGCTCAGAATACGGTCTGGGCATTTACATAACAGGTGTAGATCACAACTCGGCAGCTCAGAGGTCAGGCATAAGAGTTGGTGACCAGGTCCTGGCTGTCAATGGTGAGAAAGTTTTTATTGCTTAATATTGGGTTTTGCTGTGAAATATTGTAGTTTACGCCAGGTCTGTTAGTTTGCATGTGGAGAGGACAATTTCATATTTTACACCATGTAAACACTGGTAGTGATTGGCTCATCATGGTAGTTAACACGTAACATAGAACTGTATTTAAGATGCATGTAAACCTCGTGTTGGCAAGTATTTAGCGTGACTACTGGGCAGTCAATAGGTAACAGTACCATAGACATCGATTCATGATGTTACATGAGAAATCCATTAACTATTTTACCCGAATGGCTTTCATCATGACATCATGGTATATCTATGCTTGCTCTAATTTTTATACCTTTTGGAGATTTCAAGTGGGGTGTAGCACCTGCTCAGTTTACCTGACAGGCTCTAACTGCATCCTTGTCTGTCTTTCGCATTAATATTCCTTGTTTTTACTGATTATTGCAGGTTGTCATATGTTGTCAATCTTCCAAGAGTAAACGACTCTCAAGTTATCAATTTTATGCATTTTAATGTTCTTTGTACACAGTTTATATAGTGCGTGTTTTTGTCTGTGCATTTCCACAATTTTTGGTCAATTTCATTCAAAATTTATACACATGTTGTATGTGCCTTCTATCGGATCCGCAAAATACTTATTTGGTTTCAAAACTTTGCCTCGTTTTTGTGAACCAGAGTCTTTAACGCCCATCTGACTAGAAACTCAAGAATGCGTATTTGCATGTATTAAGGACAATTGATCTCAAAAGGACGCATTCATGGATTGATGTCATGAAAGTGGTGTGTCTCCTTGTTTTTTAAATATAGGCGCGTGCTGCAGGCTGGTTATAAATGAAAGAAATCATAGACAACGCCGGTCTAATGTTAAAATTAAATAATTGAATTTTTCAAAACCAAATAATTCATTCGGTGTAAGCAACTGGTCATCCCAAGCTCAATTATCCAATTACCTAATGTTTTTTATACATCGGCCAAGATTGATTGATTGCTGAAATAGATTCTTGTCAATAACAGGCTTCTAATATGTCCCATAGACACGCAGTGTGTGGAGATCACACACAGGGATGCTGTGAAAGCTTTGAAAAGGTCTCGGCACATGATGCTGACACTAAAATATGTCGGAAAGCTGCCGCATGCCAAGATAGACAGAACCGATCTACTGGTGAGACTTCAATATAACTGTTTAGTATCCAGGCTAAATTACTAATCATTGTGTTTCCACGCTTTGAGTGGGTTTGGAGTTGCCCACTGCTGATGTATTCTTACCCTCTTGTTTCAATGATTCTGAATTGCACTTTTTAAGATTCGTGAGGTGTTCCTTAAACAAAACTTGTTAAATTTGATGCATTTTTTGGTCATGATCATTTTTGAATTAATGCGTAGTTCACTAGTTACATTAAAAATTAGTTATTTCGTCATCTTCGCACATCCGTAGCATGCAAATATTAATATAAACTTAAAAATTCTAGCAAAACAGTGGTGAGTAGCAGTGGAACGTTTTGGTAGCTAGGATCTGCGTTGTTGTGTGTTATAATTTTTGTACCTCCACTGGGGAAAGCTTAACGGAGTATTATCGATTAGGATTCATCAGCAGTATGTGTTTGCCTCATATCAGATGCCTTCACGCAAATTTAGCAAATCAAAATGGCATCAAACGCATTTGAATTTTACCGTTTTAATGATTTGGAGTGAAGCAACTCGGAACCCATTCAAAGCATGGAAACACGTGTGATATGTGTAGTTATGGTGAATTTTAATGGTTTAAGTTATTTTGCCTCTGCATTCAAAGAATTTGCCATACTTTTGATATCTCTCTACATCATCACTTGAACTCAACTGATTTATCTATTTTAAACATAGAGTATGTTTTAATCTATTCTAGTTAGTATGTTTTATCTGCAGACGTCGAGGTCAAGATCTCACAGTGTATCAGATCGAAGGTCAAGGTCACAAACCCGGAGGAATCACTCTTCAGTATCAGTTGATTCACGTAGGGCTCACAGGTACCCAGGCTCCTTGGACAGGAAGAAATATAGAGAGGTAGAACGACAGAAGGTAGGTTATGAAGTTGGTTTTTAGTCTAGCATTTGTAGGAGATTTGGAAGGTTTGGCGGCCTTTCGTACTGCATCAAAGCAAAGTCTTTGTTTAAGTCTTATGATGATTTATGTTTTTGTAAATATTGTAAAGAAAGATTGTAAAGGAGATGTTCAGGTACGGCCACACGTGCCGATTTTTTTGTTGGTGTTGACCGAAATCACGAAATGAATGAAAAACACAGAATTATTTGGCCGAAATTCACAGCATTATCAGAGTTGTGCGTACACACCGAAATCGTCAACGAAATGCTTCTTATTGGCTAAACAAATTATTAGCAAGCACGATTCTAGCCGCTTTTGCAATTTATATAGTCGGAGGCACACAACGCGAACTGCGAGAAAAATACTAACTCAGTTTGCCATCGTAAATACGATGCAATTGACTTGATTACGCTAAAGATGGCAACTATTTCAACAACAGAACTTTTGCTGCTACATAAAAAAATTTAATAATAAGAAAGAAACTATTTGTAGCCATGGTGTCCGAGCAATGAAAAACCAACAATAGCGCAATCTAAGCAGTCACATCGTATGTACTATGTTGAATTGCACTGGTACTTTTCTTGTGTGTCGTAATACGTGTCATGGACTATACCAATTGCGAAAGCTGCTAAAATCGTGCTCGCCAATAATTTGTTTAGCCAATAAGAAGCGTTTCGTCATTGATTTCAGTTTGAATGCACAGCTCGAACAATTCTGTAAATTTCGGCCAAATATTTCTGTGTTGTTCACTCATTTCGTGATTTTGGACAGAACCAATGGAAAATCGGCACGTGTGGCCGAACCTTTAGATCAGGCTGATGAGTGATGCCTCATAGAGCATATAAATACCTAGTCATCTGATCACTTTCAAAGTTCCTAATCCCAACGCATCGGTTTTGCAGTTGCGATCGGTTGTTATCAGTTGTTATCAGTACACAACTGGATTCTGAAGGGCATTCCGTGTGCCACTATTAGCAAGAAATCAAAAAGGCTTTCAATGTTTGTACCATTTTTTTCGTTATCATAAAAGTGATTTCCATAGATAGAGTCTAGTCAAACCTCGGATGCTGCGGTAAGGGTGGATACGTGACCGCTTCCTACTAACATATACACCTCCTGATAATTATTAATGGTTTTCATTTTGTATCCAACGATTTGTTTCACGCTTTCATCACGTTATCTAATCCATATATATGTTCTCTTTTATCTTATACTCTAACCCATATATATCTTCTCTTATGGGACACTTTCATCAGGTTCTGTGAACCACTTACCCTGTCTTTATTTGGGTCCCTGACCCCTTAAGATGGATTTAGCAATCACCCAGCTGCTAATAATTATCGCTGACTCGAGTTCTTTCAGCAATGATAAATATTTTCTGGATTGTTGCTATCATCTTATAAGTCAATGCCTGTTGTAAAGTATTTTTTTACCTTACAACATTTGTTCCTAACTCTCAGGGTTCTTGGCTCTTTCATTTGTGAGAAGTTCCATAGTTGAGCTTGTTGTAGCTAACAAAGTAGTCAGAGTAGATCTGAAGGGTTTATGTAGAATAAGTGTGCATATATATATGCTTATATTATACATATGTATATATTATATATTTAGTGAAACATAATGCATATAAAATATTTAAATTATAAAACCTTTTTTGAATAAAATCTTGCTTTGATTTGCCAAAGATATTTCTAGACATGAAACACCGAAAGGCTTTTCCTACTTTGGCCCATTTGCTTTCGGTTTGGTAGAATTTAAAAGTCTCTCAGTTCCTTTTGCTTGTGAAAGTAAGTAAATGACAAATGTTTTATTTTATTCGCTATATAATTTGGAGTTACGGTATATCACATACAGAGTAGAAAAAATTCTGTTTTTTCCTGGTTATTTCTGTTTTTCCGATGTGTAGTTTTTTCCATGTAGGCTATTATGCCGCGATGTTATTTAAACATGTATTCATATTCTATAAAAAAGTTATGTCTGAGTTTTGGGGAGGGTTGGAACGAATTACGGCGTTTATATGATAAAACCAGCTTCTCCTTACAAAGTTTTCTACTTGTGAAACTGCTTCCAAAACGAATTATTTTCCAAAATGGATTATGCACTGTATACGCCTATATTATATATACCGTATATGCTTATATTATATGTATGCATGCATTATATACATGTATTTATTATACATAAGTACATATTATATAAATGCATATGTTATATATAATATTTATGTATACTATAATAACATATAAAAATAGACACTAATTAATAATTATTTCTGTCTGCTATTTTTTTCTTATCACACCTTTTAGTAAATGTTATTGTATTATCGTTGGTTGTGATCAAATTCAATCCCTAATTGGCTATAGACTATGCGATAATCTGTCTGTATTATCTCAAAATAGATTTGAATTATTGGTATTGACCGGCTTTAGCTAATTTTTTGTGAATATTCAATGTCTTACAGAATGCTTTTACTAAAGGAGCAGGCTCGCAGTTAATGTTAACCAATAGTACTGTAATTCCCGCACACAACTACACAAGGATTGATGAGCAGGCCAGAAGACTGCTTAATGATGAAGAGAGAGGTTAGTTGGGGATATGTTGTAGTGGCCTACTTTCTCTTTCTGGCTGTTTCAAGAGGTTTAGCATGGATTTTACCCACTGCCAAAATATTATTAAACTAAATGATATTTATTTGCCTTTTTACCCTGCTGCGAGAAATAGTCCTAAAATTCCGGAATAATGAATTATTGAATACTTTTGGGGCAATATGGTATTAGCTTACAGCATCCAAATGATGAGTTCACCGAACTACTGGTGTTAAATTTAAGTTTTTCCAGATTTAAAATATCTGTGACATATTTTATTTCTTATATTTTGTTTGAATATAATTAAATAAATTTATCGATCTAATTTTAACAGCTGCGAATATCAATATCATTCGGCAAGCATGGCGAAGAACTACACTTGTGATAAATTACATAATCAAATAATTAAAATATAGCAAAAGGATCCGTGATATCAGGAATGCAATTTCATAAATTCTATGGTTTGTTAGTTAGCGATCACAGACAGCTAATCACTCATAGTCTGTACACTTTATCGTTGGTTATGAAATCAAGAGGGCAAACCATTGCCGTTCATCCGCACAGCTAAACGTTGATTTGAGCGATAGTGTGCATTGGCCTCAAAGCTTGCAACTGAATGAATTAGTTTTTGCTCAATTTTATTTAGCTAGGCATAACCAAACATTTGTTTAACTGGTTACAGTATTGTCAGCGGTGCCATATTTGTTCTATTTTGTCATTTAATGCTGACACACAAAAAAACCAAATATAATCGCACAACCATCAGGCATGAAATGATAACTTGTTGAGTTTAGTTCTGGTTATGCACCTTCAGATGCTTTAGTGTACATTTTAAACATTTTGCGGCCACACTTTTACACTCAGCTAGATATCTGTGTTAATGTCATTTTCTCTAAGTACAGCGTCCTGTGAGTACGTAGGCGGTCGTGGTTTTCCCACTTCCTATAACTATGAATATTCTTGGCAGGTTTCGACAATGGCTTGCCATTGTTATAGGAATGGTATTGTAAAATATCATTTTCATAATGGTATTGTAAAATATAACTTTACAATACGATTATTGCAAGGAATGAAATACACATTAGCTATTAGCAATATCCGATCTTTTAATTTGTTAGATAGTTTACACTGCGTCTTAATGTCTCATCATGTTTCATTGATCTTTAGGTGAATACATTCATTATAAAGTTTTATATTAATTTCATGCAAAATAATAGTTTTGTTCTATTATCTAGCAACTAATTGTACAACTCGGTAAGTCAGTTTTTAACTTTCGTCCTTTTTCTGCAGGCACTCTCAAGTTTTACCTGGATGAGTACAGCAAAGGTTTTGTCTCAGTAGAAGCTTTGGTTGTTGCACTACAGGAACTTTTCAATACTCACTCCAAGGTACTCACAGCCTCACTTGTTTTAAGGTGTTGACTGTAGTTCTTTCTTACAGTAGGTCAATTTGAGGATAAGTGTTGATAAATAGAATTTATAGCCAGCCTAATCTAGACTAAGTATCCAAAACAGAGTGTGGATGGAATCATCAAACCCCTCCTAAGTTTAGCAAATATGTCTTCAGCATAGTTCTTAGTCTACAATATGCATAACAATATTTGCTGTAATAAAAGGCATGGCCATCCATCATTAGTCTGTTTGAAGTCAATGTTTGAGCTAGTGAAAAAAGATTAAATCGAGTGGGATTTGAACTTGTTACATTTCATCTTAGGATAGTTGTTGGAGCTTTAACCTTTGATGTTTGTAGTTTCAGATGTTTCATGACCTTCGAGCTCTGATTAGAGCTCAAGATGGAGACAAGTTCGATCAGCTGGTTTTGAAATATGAAGTACATTCTCTCAAGGTAGTTGAGTAACTCTGTGAAACATTCTATAAGTTGACCCATTTCCTGGGTCACTGTACACCTGTCACCTGTCACACTGTCACCTGTCACTTTACTGTGTAAAGTTCTAAGCTAAAAAATTTTCTACCAGTCGGGTGAAACATTCGAAGCTTGAAAGTTTTGCAAGGATACGTTAGAAGCTAATTCACAGATTGGCCGTGTGTTGAAGTTGTCCTCTCAATGATTGTTCATTGGCCATGTGCACCGTAAACCGATGACAATGCCGATATGTCAGGAAACATTGCAACTTTTCTGATGTTTTGCCAAGCATGTATGACAGTTTGTCCAATGTGCACCTTTTTGACTGAGGTGATTAGCTACCGCGGATCGCTTAACTATATTTTCGATTATAATAGTTTTTGTGGGACTAGTATTTTGCCGTTTTAGCAACTGCATTGTGTAATGATATATGCTGTCACAGATTATTCACCAATGTAAACGCAGATGGGTTTGTGATATTCTGAACATTGCTATCATGGTTGATCACTGATGCATTCTGGGAAGAATTTTGACGTTCTGTGATACAGTATAGTGTGAACCAGCCACCGGATGGTCACCATATAATCAGAGTATTGTGAGAATGAGTCTGATATTATTTGCCGTCGTTGCTTTGAAGATGCAATGTTTTGGTGTTGATGTTTTGATAATGTAATATTTTGTGTCGTTGCTTTGACGATTTAATGTTTTGGCGTCGATGCTTTGATGATGTAATGTTTTAGTGCTATTTTTAAATACGTTGAACTGGATTTGTTCTGGTGTCTTCAAGTGTGTTTTTGAAACACCAACTGGCTTTTGGTTTCAAGTCTTCAAGTCTTTTCATTATGGTCTTTCTTACTATGCTTTTTTACAAATAACTGAGAAAGTTTCAATTTATTTCTCTTACTCAAAATATGTCCAATCATTTCTGCAGAAGAGCTCAACACGACTGCCAATTGTCTGTCAAGTAATGACAACTGGTTGCTTCAAATGAGGACTCGTGACAAAAGCCAGTTCAAAGCATTAAGAAACGGTGCTTTAACCTCGGCTCAAAATAATTTGCTGGCCAAAAGCTACATCCCAAAAATAATGCTGCCAAAATATCAGTACCACATAATACCATATCGTGTCAAAACTACTTTTTAAATAAAACTGCTGACTTGATTTTTGCAGTTTTTTCAAATTCGTTACAACACCGGGCCTGTTTTTATAACGGTTATTTTTTTGGCAGGTTTCAACTGTGGTTTGTCATTGTTATAATAAAGGTGTCAAAATGTGAAAATAATGCTATAGTAAAATTTAATTGTCGTATAGTATTACTGTGAGGAATAAAATAAACCCATAGCTATGCTTTGAACCCAGATAACTCGTTCAGCTCACTAGATGTATGGTTATCAAAAATCAATTTTGAAAAATAATTTTTAAAATTACAAAAATTTCATTTTTTGAAATAAAATGTGGGAAAATTAATTGCTACAACTATCCCCATAAAAAAACATATGTGAGTGCGAATGCCTTAAGGATACCATAATGATTTGGACAACTTGTTTCTCCAAAATAAATGATTATTATTTTAACCTGAGAATTTTATGGAAAATGCAGAAAATCGATCAAGGCCAAGTACTCGAATTCCTATCATGTCATTTGTGCTGAATCATCAATTTCTTTTGACTGAGTTGTGTATAGATACAAAGAAATTGTGAGTCTTTGCAAAGAAACGCAATTAGCCTGCTTGTGCATACAATGGCAAACGATGGCATCGCAAGACAAATCTTTATTACAAGAAGAACTGTATCCATCCAAAGCCTCGATTTGAGGTTGGAAAAAGTTTCCTTTGATCAGGATTTGAACCCGAAACATTGGGATAGGTGCCTGGTATACTAGCACCTGTGCCAAACATCCAGGCTTTAATAATTATGTATTAGTACTTTGGTAGTCCGGTGAGCTGTGGGAGATGATGTGTAATGACTGTATGCAAGATTATTCTTAGATGTGAAAAGATGATCGATTGGAGCAGTGGAAGCTTCAAATCTGAATATATGGGTTTGATTCCTGTGTAGTGGAATTTTTTTTCCTAACATCCTTAGCATAGTGTCGGACAGACTGACTCGGCTCTTATTATAGTAAATATTGTGTATATACTCATTCTTTGTTCATTATTGGCACAGCTGACAATCTCTCGGTGCACTCGGGATTTCCAGGTTAGTAAAAATATTTATAATGCATGTACTTTATATAAGGTTAACATAAAAACATTTCTATTTTTGTAGAGCCGATTGGACCGCAATCAGGAACAGATGTCAGACTTTTCATTGGAAAGTGTTCTCTCCGTTCCTAGCAACAGTTCTACCAGTGAGAGCTACAAGGCTTCTCCATCAACCACTCAGAAGAGGCCTCCTAGCGCCAGCCACTCAGCAGCATCTACTCTGCTACAAGATGGTAAAGGAAGCGTGAGGAGCAACAAGATGGTAAGTTGACTGGTGATGATGTTTATAATATAATATATTATATATAATATATTATATGTTTGAATTGACTGGTGATGATTAGTTTACAAGATTTTCACTATCTGTTTTTATCTAGTTCAGCTGACAATTCAACTCTCAACTTCCACATTAACTTTGGTAATATATAAATACGTATATTTTATATTGTAGTGTATATTTCTGCATATGTATGTATATAAATATTTGTTTATAATATAATATATATTCATCTTCATACATATACGTATATCTAAAATTATATGATATAATATATTTCTATACATTATGGCATATATATAGAATATATATATTATATATTTATATATACATAGGTATATATTGAGATGTAGATGTGAAAATTTACATAAATATATATATTCGATTTGTATATATTTGATACATATATTCGATATATATCTGATGTATATTATATATATATATATACATATTCGATATATATTCGAGATATGCAATACATATTTTGATTTATGCTTATTTTATGTATATATTTTTTTATATATATAGACATACATGTAACTGCATTAATTATTTATTATTGCGCCAACTGGAATAGTATACTATTAGATCCTTTTTAATTCTCTAAAATTTGGACTGCAGTCAAGATGGAAAATTTGATTAACTTTTCTTTATCTACATTTTCTAGCCAAGCCTGATGTCGGAGTATATATTTATATCCTGATATATATATATATATCCTGATATATATATATATCAGGATATA
Organism: Watersipora subatra; assembly: GCF_963576615.1. Lineage (NCBI taxonomy): Eukaryota > Metazoa > Bryozoa > Gymnolaemata > Cheilostomatida > Watersiporidae > Watersipora > Watersipora subatra. The sequence goes on from NC_088713.1 coordinate 44,631,342, forward strand.
TATATCCTGATATATATAACAGGATATTTTATATCCTGATATCGGAGTATGTATTTTTGGAGCTATAGTTCTCTTTTTCTAAGTGTTAAAGTAGTACATCAAGTTGACCAGACCTTAACTGGTTTTCTATAGTTCATCACTGATGGCTCTAACCAAGCGATAGTGACAGATCCACAGACTGTTGGGTCAGTGAGAAACAGGTCATTAGTTGCAATAGCTGATGAGGGTCCCCACACATCTAGTGAAAATAGCCCAAGAGACAATGGGAAGGTAATTTTATATATTATTTTCATGATGAGTGCACCATTTAGTCTATTACTGTGTTTTCTTGCTTCGAATAGGTTCGGAGTTGCCCATTGCCGACGGATTTGCTCCTTACCGCTTCATCGTTTTTGAGTTGTGCTATAGATCTTTTTAAGACCCAAGATGTGTTGCTCAAAACAAAACTTGTTATGGTAGACTCATTTCGGGTCACGGTCACTTTTGAGTTCATGGGTAGTCAACTAGTCCCATTAAAAGTTAGTTGTTTTGTCATTCTCATACGAGCAACTTATCTTTAGCATGTAAATTTTTATGTTAAGGTAGAAAGTCAAGAAGAAACAGTAGTGAGTAGCAGTAGAATGTTTTTGTAGCAGAGATCCTTGTAGTTATGCGCTGAAATTGTTTTACCTTGAGGAGAAGAAGCCTCGACATTCTCTCTTCATTTGGCTAGACTAAGACAGTACGATATCTCATTCTTATATCTGTACCAGTATCGTCGTATTTAAAGTTTTGATTGATAGCTTCTGGTGGAACAGTAACATTTTTTATACACACTTCTATTCAAGAATTGTTGTTATTAATTCAATATACTCAGGATTTTTATTTTGTTTTCTCAGTTCGTATTAATTGTACGAGATATCATGTATCATTACCCTTGTATCATTACCAAGTAATATTTTATTGTAATTGTAGCAAAACCAATTTAATTTAGCTATTGCTTGCTGATTATCTCACATTTACATCTAAAGCCTTTTAAAGTTGTTTAATTTTTTTTTTATTTGACCTGCACAAAACATTTTCCTCATGATATAAAGTTTGAAAGGTACAGTTGTTTGACAAAGTTGGAAAACCCTTTCAGTTGTTTTTATTTTTTCTTAAATTATTTCAACTACACGAAACACTGATTTTCTCATATGTGGTTTGAAAGTTACAATAGCAAATGTTTTTATATGTTAAATACAAATCAATTTTCTGTCCAAATAATTTTTTCTTACCCGGGCAACGCCGGGTAGTACAGTTAGCTGATAGGCGAGCTTGGCCGATTATTATCAATATGGATACATCAGCAGTGAGCATTTCTATGATGTCAGCATACTGTCACATCGAAAGCCATTGAAAAAATTTTGCAAAATGCAATGGCGTCAAATGAGTTCGGATTTTACCATCTCTATGGTTCGGAGTGGAAGCAACTCCAAACCCATTGGAAACATGGAAATGTAGTGATTGTTATCAAGAGTGCTTAGTGCTGGTGCCTACTGTCATGTCACATCTTCTATCAATATTGATTGATTGAATAGAGATTATCTATTTTGTGCTGGTGCCTTTCGTCATATCACATATTCTATCAATATTGATTGATTGAATATGGATTAATTACTCTTTCATGTTTCTAATAATTAACAAGTCTTTTCTACTATCTGGTAGTTTTATTTTCACTGGTTGAGTGTTGTAACCCTGTTGTAGAACCCGCCCAGGATGGGCATGAGAGCAGCTAACATATCTACTAAATTGGTATGTGTTATTCCCAATAATAAACATAGTCATATGTGTTAATCTCACCAATCACAATAGCCTTATGCGTTATTCCCACTAATCACAATAGCAGTATGTAGTATACCCACTAATCACAATAGCAGTAAGTGTTGTTTCCACCAATAAGAATAGCAGTGTGGGTTATTCCTCCAAAACACAATAGCAATATTCTGTTATTCCTACCAATCACAATAGCAGTGTGTGTTATTCTCACCAATAACGTTAGCAATGTATAATTTGTGTTTCTCTTGAGGCTTTTTATCAAACAACCAAAGACAGCAAACGTGTGCTGCTCACAATAACTATTTTTTGTTATTTAAGCATCTGATTTGGTCTCCATGCTGTATGAGATGAGTATAATGCAGTGGATATACATGTAGTTTATTGTTAACTACAATAAGGTGTCACATGACTCAGTGATGAGCTAGCATAGCTGTGTTTGTTTGTTTGTTTGGAGGGTAGGATTCTATATTCTGGTGGTCTATGTTCTGGTGGTCCATGTTCTGGTGGTTATATGTTCTGGTGGTCTATGTTCTGGTGGTCTATGTTCTGGTGGTCTATGCTCTGGTGGTCTATGTTCTGCTGGTTCTATGTTCTGGTGGTCTATGTTATGCTGGTCTATGTTCTGGTGGTCTATGTTCTGGTGGTCTATGTTCTGGTGGTCTATGTTCTGGTGGCCTATCTACTAAATAGTATTTTTGCATCAGCTTGTTTTCTTTGCTGGGTTCCTTAATATTGTATTTTAGATGCTAGTTTACCACTCTGAATGCTTGTATTACTCCATACTTCCATAATCAAGTTGCTTAGATCAAAGGACAAATTTTAGTAGTATTTACTTGTGTACGACCTATGGAGCAACTTTCTGGGCATCCGCAATAGATGGCATATGCCATATACACTAAGACTGAGTTGCTGGTGGTCCAAATATGTGGCTGGCGCAATTTTTGAGATTACTAGCTTCCGTTAGAGGTCAGGATAAATGGTTTGAAAAATTTTCGAAACAAATTGGTTCGGTAAGATATTTTCAGTGGTTGCCTGAAGTAGTTGCTTTCCTTAGATTACTAGTAGGGGCCTATGGGTTGCTGGAGTTACTGTTTTTTGCTGCGGTTTTGATTCATTGTTTCTGCTGTGGCCTTTGGGTGGTCTATATCAGTTGCCTATTGGCCATTTATAGGTTGAGCTCTTATGTGATTGGTTGCCATTTTTTAAATTTAACTTGTATTTGTTTTGTGATAGGCTATGCGAAGTCCAAGTGATGATAGTGGAGTTGATGTCAGAGCAAAGGCTGGGAGCAACAGTCAAACAGGAAGCAGCTACAATGACACCATAACCAGGTTTAGTTCATAATGTTAACGGATTATCATTTTGAGCTTGAGGAGAACAACTGTCGGTGTATCATCTTTAGCTAGTATATCATATCATTTGGATAGTTGTTGTTGAACATAATCTGTTATTAGAACTAGGAATTATGAACAGTTTTTTTCCATATGAACCATTAACATTACATAAGAGAAATATTATTTTAAGCTTTTCGCATTCGACAATAATCTGCTTCAACTCTGAATAGTAGAAATTCCAAACTCTCGGTAAAATTCTCTACCTCAGCTAAAGATATACCTAGTCTTTTGTTTATATAGCTTAACCTTACTCTAACAGAATTGGTACAATTGTCTAACGATAGTTAGTCTAATTCTAGTTGGCCCAAATGCAATTGTCCTTATAGACCAATTCGTCCAAATACATTTAGCCTAAAACCAATTTGTCCGATATACCATTTGGGTCTAATGACGATTGGTCTGAAATTGATATAAAGACAAGAATAGAAATATGAAAACCTAAATCAAAGGCTTTCATTCAGTACGCACAAATTAAAATAGCAAACTTTCATTGGATTAAATGTATATTCAATTCATTTTCGTATACCAAAAAGTTCTTTGTTTTTTGTAACTTGAAAATTTACTTAGAAGCTTCAGCATGTGCTGAAATACGACAACGAGTATCTTCAGCTTTAAAGTTTTTCTGGTTGAGGCGATAATAATAAAAGTTGCAGTAGCTAGAATAAAGAGATTTGGCATGGTAATTAGGCCAAGCTGTATCTTCAGACCTATTGTCATTAAACCAATGACATTGTTGGGCCAATCGTACCATTCGATGAGTTGGTTTTTGACTGTTGTAGTTTGGTTTAAGATGTTTTAGATGCTTTTTGTTAGTTATTACTTCTTATGTGGATACAAATATTTTTTTCATTTTTATATCAAACATGAAAAGTGTTTATTTAGAGATGATCACAGTTCGCGGACTGTATTTGCTATAACTGCGCTTCTTTGGAGCATTGTTCGCATTGTGCATTAAACGTTATATTTAGTATGCAATATTCATTCCTTTTTCATTTTATACAGAGATGAATCAACTTATGTACCTCCATTAGCAAGAAATCTCTCACAAAGGTCAGACTCTGAATCATCGATGGAGGCATCAATGCAACACCACTGGCAGTCATACTCCATATCAGGTAGCACAAATGAACTTGTGGTCACTCTGAGCCGAATATAGTATCTTAAATTGCAACTAAAAAGTTCAAATTTAAAATTACACATTGTAATATTAAGTAGTTTAAAACAACAAGTTTGAATTTAGCTGTGGCTGATTTTCCAGGACTTTCTTGCTTAGTCATTTTTAATGTTATTATAAGTCATATTTGCCCCGTGTTTTATAGTGTAATTCCTGATTACGGTTGTATTTTTTGTGATAATTAATAGCATGTCTTTTAGGTCAAATAGTTAATCTAGGTAATAGTTAATAGAAGCTAGTTTATATAGACGATATTCCCGCTTAAAATTGAACCGTAATATGTATATATAGATAATTGGATTTTTCAGCTATTTTGATGTTTTTGAGAAAAACATCTGGACATTAAATTTTTTAGTGTTATGATCGTAAAGCAAGGAGGCCGTGATCAAGGGTCTACTGTAATTCATAATAGCAGATAAAACTGTCTAAGTCTGATGAGGTTCTCAACTAATTTGTGTCCTAAAAAGTGGCCAGAAAGCAGACGAGAGGATGCTGCTCACTCGGGCTGCCTCAAGTGGTTGAGACGGCTTCACTTGAGGCGGCTAAAGTAATTTAAATGCTAAATTAAATACATTTACTTTTAGCTTTATTTTTATTAATAAAACTATTAAAATGCTTTTTTCACTACTATTTTAGTAGCTTTTCAACACTGTGTTTGTATCGCTTCTAGCTGCGCAAATCAGTTGATGTCAGCGATTGAATATCACCAGAAAATTATCTTTAGTTGTTTTTAGTTTAGAACTGCATTTAGAGTTTAGAGTTTAGCTTAAGGCTGCGGGGAATTTTGAAAGCTGCAAGTTATATCAGTTTGCAATTTTTTTTACCATCAATTTTTGTTGTTCAGCGCAGCCTTAATAACATATTTACCTTTAGTATGGATGTGCTGCCACATTTTTTGCAAACTGGATTAGCTCTGAGTTTTTTTGCATTGATATTCCTGTTCCTTTCTTAGGAAAGCGGGAAAATTTTCATTTTATTTTAACACCTAAAGCACCTGGTACTTTCAGTATTTCTTTTTTCAAAAGCTGTTGGAAACCAGTACTCGGATAATGTATCGTACGGTAGAAGAAAACAAATAAAAAAGTTACCGATTTGATTCAGCTGGTAACTTCCTTGAACAATTTATGACCAGCATCATTAGCATGTGCCATGAGCCAGTGTAATTACAACTACAATTACCTCGTACCGACAAGTGTAATTAATGCTTTAGCAAAATGCATTTGGCATTAGAAATATGACTTTTTACATTACCAATATGTATTATACATTAGCAATATGCACTATGTATCAGCAATATGCAATTCACTATGCATCTGCAATATGCTCATTTTGTATATTAATGCTTGTAAGGCCTATGAGTCATCATGTTATTCAATCGTTAATGACCTTACTGGTTAATGACCTTAACAAATATTTAACCAGATGCAAGAAAAGCTAGTGGTATTTCTTACTGAATTCCCGAAGGACTCATGAGAAATGCTTCTAACATGGTCACAATTATTTTTTCAGTTGGAAACTTCCTATAGCATCTTCCGTTTTATGTAGGTCAGTTTGAAATCATTACCTTAGCTAGGAGTCCATTGCATGCTACCTAGCAACCAATATTTATCTTTTAACAGGAAGTGCTAGGCGTTCTGGTAAACATGAAATCTACTCTCTATTATTCTTATTACTTTGCAACAAGCACATCCATTTTCAGACTCATTTCTTTCCAAATGCTCTAACAGTTTGTATTGCTAAAGTATAATCTGAGATGTTATCTTGTTATTCCCTCTTTTGCTTTTGCACAAAATGCTTATTCTTTCTTTTGATTCTCTTCTTTCCGCTCAGAAAGCTCTTAACACTATTATTCACTGTTGCTACTGTATGGAGTATGCAGATTTGGAGTTGTGTTACTATGCGATAGGTATTTCATTGGACATATGCATGGTGTGGATTAACGTGGTCGCTTTGTTACAAAAAGATTTACTAAAGAATTAAAAAACCGAATGTCAACAAAATAATAAAAAAAATTCTATTGCCAGAAGTCGTAGTGCCTCACTTCGGTCTTGCTTAGCAACACGCTTTTCAAAAAAGAACGGGTGAAGTGTGAAAAATGTGTAAAGTGGAATAGTTTCCTTATCATGCTTGCTCATCATTCGCAAGAGCAATTTCCATCTTATTCAAGCATTAAATATTCGGTTAAAAATAGTGAATGACAAAGCATTTTTGCGTGGGGTGTTTTCGCCATTTACATAATGCAGATTACTCAAACCGCAATATGGATTAACCGTGTCATGGAGATAGTGATTATCTTCTCATGCAAAATAATACGGTTGTGAATGGCTATGTTCATCTCTAACTCTGCTTCATGCAGTTTTTTCATTTCAGCAATAACTTTTCATTGATCTTCTTTAACCTCCATGTTTTCACTATATCTAGCTATGCTAGATTTCTTGTTTGCTTTAGCCGAAATGCCAAAATATTCAGTCCGTAGCTGGTGGCTGTCTGCATAGGAGGCGCCAAAATGGTGTCCATTAGCTTTAAACACATAAAGCAGAAGTTTTTAGAAGTAATAGAGTATCATGTTTTATGTTTCGATTCAATTATGCCAAAACTAAGGCTAGAATTTTTTGCTTGCTCAAATATAACTTTGCACTTTTGATACGTCATCACCATAATTCATAGAAACTGGATTTGTAAAAAAAATTTTGCGTTTGCACTTGCGTTTTAACATTTTTGGGCAGAGCAAAAAATTTAATCAGTGTTTTTTATGACTTTTGAGTACGTTCTCTAAAAAAATTAATCTATGGCGATTACTCTATGGAAGACTCTAAATTAGTCCAATGAAACATTTCATTGGAAACCAAACGCATCTGTTATGAAGTGTTCAGTTATCGTAGTCTAAAAATGTTTATAAAAATAAAAATGTCATAGCCCCAGTTTGCAAACCAAATTCAATTAATGTGTACCACAATTAAGGCAAAAGCTACTGCAATTCTGCTAATATTTTGAGGGATACATGATTGAAGCCCAAAATTCAACCCCCCCCCGTTTTCCAATCTTGGACAGAATCGAAAAAATTACTCAGTAGAGTAGAAATAGCTGACTCCCATTTTTGAAGTTTAACAGCTTTTTATAACATTCCTTGTCATATTAGGCATTTTTAAAGACGTAACCAAAATTTGTTTATTAAGAAAATAGTTTCAGCAACAAAAACTAATCACTTTTTTTCAAAACTAACGTATCCTTCTGTACCTACAATATATAGGATAACAAGATAAAAAATTTGACCAATCATGTGCCCTGTTTCAGGTAGTTGTGATGGTAGTAAGTTATAAACTAGTACTGATATAGAATAACTTTTGTAATTGACCTCACGAATGGCAAACATCGTTTCATCGGTAAATCTCTCTGTAATAATGTATAGTTGTTTGTCATTCACCGGATATGTAGCTATAACCTAATGTTTCATTAAGTAAATGTCTAAGAAATCCATGTACAATCTGACTGACCTTTGACCTCTTATCTAGCACTCTATCCCAAATGTGCTATTATACCTATAGGTTCAAATGAGGAAGATTCGGATATAGAGCTATTGCCTGGACTTCACAGCGACCGTGAAGCAAAGGACAACAGCAACGTTGTTCTGGTAGGCTCTAAGCAAGTTGGAACCTTGCCAAGAAGAGAACATAAGGTTTGCTTGTCTGCTGCATTATTAGCGTGAAATTCGACATTTAGTAAAAGCTGTAGACCTTGGCATTAATCCTCTTTTATCGTACATCAACTGCGGGATGTTTTAATTTTTCTTTAGTGTAAGCTACATTTAATAATTGTGAAGGAGTTAGGAATATAAATTTGATAAACCAGACTTTGGTTGAGAATACAAATCTGGTTCGCGGTTGGTTCTACCGTTCTGCGCCAATTAAAGGCTTTAAGATGAACTTACACCAAGCTTTAGTAGATTTTATCAGACAGTGTCAGAATTTTTTATATTATTTGCGATTGTTTTTGATGTTTGATGTGATCTGACTGCCAGGATGTTTCAAGATTAAAATTGATAAATCTTGATCGCTGTTAATACACTCAGATTCAAGTGAAAGTGTGATTACAACGCCTATAGTTGCGCTTTGGCAAAGAGACAGACAAAATAGAGATGCGTCATGCTGCAACTTTAACCCAATAGCCGATATCAATGACGAGAAACAATCAGCCTTAAAGCTAGTCACGTCTTTTGCACATATTTTATTTGCACATGTATATTAAAGTGTTGGTGTGTCAACCTGAATTTTGTTAGTTTCCTGTACGGTGCTACTTTTCCCAACATTCAACTGCTGCTTTTGACAGACAAGGCGGAGACAGTCGGACGAGGCTCTTATTATATCTAACTGTTATATTAACTAGTATGTTGGCATCTCGTGAGGTGTGAGAGATCATCATGAGCAACTACATGCACAATTACGCTTAGTTGTGAAATTATGGTAGAGTGGTGCTGTCGTAGCGTTCTTGGCTGCAATTCTGATTAGAATTCGATTCTTATGTAATAATGTGAGGCAATTGGTTTTCTTAACGCTCTTTGTGCGGCTTCACACAGATGGGGGAACAAACTTGGTTCTTATTATAGTAAAGACTAGCCAGATGCCCGGTGTTGCACAGGTGCTAAAAGCAGCTTATTAACAGTGGCAGATAATGTAGTTACCATTGGCTAATTTGATTATTAGTATATGTATCGCTAAACTCACTAATAAGAGTTGTGAGAGCAAGCTTTAGAGATGTTGCGCGTAACACAGAGTTGTTATATGTATTTAAACCCGGATGATAACTATGTGCCAATTGAATCTATTGCACCTGGTGTAGCTTAATGGATTAGTTTGTCGCCTTTTGAAAGGGAGGTTCCGAGATCAAATCCTCTGTGGTACAGAATTTTCATTGCTAGATTTTGATCGCTATAACTTGACATCGGGTTTACGAAAAAACAAACACAGATTTACATAAATAGATTTACATAAATAGTCAATATTTTTAACTGTTTTCCCACAATCTTATATGGCATTATCTGAATACCTTCATTTCTTATTATTCTTATTCTCTTGCAGCCCTTAGCATCCTTCTTTACTGTTTTAGCCATCCCTACAGCCAGCTTTTGGTGAGTCAAATGGTCCCAGTCTGACATTTAAAGAGCAGATGAAACAAAGAACAGCGTTATCCGGGAAGATGTATATACCTCCTGCAGCATCACAACGTCATGAGGTGGCTTTTCAATTTATCACCTAAATAGAAACATTGTATCATCCTGGTTCATTATTTTTCGCTGTTCTGAGAGTTTTAAACATGTCTTTACATTTCATTAGATGGCTTGGTCTCGTCCTCTGTCAGGAAACAGTCTATTTTAATTTGTAACTTTGTACCATGAGTAGACAACTCAACAAGTTCAAGTTGCCTATGCAGTATATGAGAAGTTTATTCAGCTCTTATGGGCTTAATTTTACGGTCAGGAATTCTACATTGATTTCATTATTATAAGAATTTGCAATGTACGTAACTGATCATCACAGTAGGTTAGCAAACCATTCAGACAAGTTTGAAGTTAGTAGACTATCTATACAAATGCTGGCTTAGTAGACCACCCAAGCAGTTATCGGTTAGTAGATGACCCATGTATGTGCTAGCTGTGTGGACCACCCATCATTATATAAATACAGTCCGCGCTCTACAACGTAAACCATCTGTTCCAAAAAGGTTATAGTGAATTTACATTATAAGAACAGTAAAATACGTGTAAATTGCCTAATTCGTTCCAAGATCATTCCAAACTCATCTTTTTGACCATATAGAAAAGAAAAACTTGACTTAGCTTTTTAATTTGTTGGCTGGACCATAACTGCAATATTATTGGTTTTCATGGAAAGCTTTTATCCTTAATCTCACTGGTTTTATAGACGATGATTACGGTAATTTTACAACAAGGTAGTGGATAGCGCACATCTTTGCCGTTCATCTACAACGATCTACATCATCTACAACGATTTGCTTATTTTTTCCAAGCAGCAAAGTCTACTTTGCAAAGTAAAGCTAATAAAAATATTTTACACGTCTTCCATAAAGCAGAACATCAAAATCCTTTTACCATAAAAAGCGGTACTACTTGTTCATGGTCTATCTGTACCCAGGGGTCAAGGTTAAGATAAAAGAGAAATTTCAACGATACTCCAACTCGTGATGTTCATATTGGTAGATCGACGCTGTAACACCTGCACCAATATATCGCCTTTAAGTATAATTTATATGAACAATTGCACTGCTACCTATTCTCGGTTTTGTCGACACATCTGACGATCTATCTCGATGAACTTGATTGTCATGGAAGTTGTATATATAATAGATATAACGCTATACACACGTTGTTTCTCCTGCAAGTGTGGTGAGATATGTTAACATTGGAACCGAATTTAAAAACTCGCCCGATCTGACACTTTACAATATATGGAATTTTCTATGTTGTACGAAGCAAAAGCTTCACATAAATTATTTACGTTATCTGGAATTTACATTAAAGGAGGTATATGCTATAGGAGCGTCTACTGTATGGCGAGTTGATAAACCAGCTAGATAGGTGCTAGCTTAATATTCCACCTATACGCTCGTGGACTAACGTGTCTAATAATATGGTAGCTGACCTCCTATGCAGGTGCTATGCTAGTAGATCACCTATGTGGGTAAAATTATGCCTAAAATAGGTGTTACCAATGTTTAAACTAAACCAGCACTTTCCTTATTACCGTTTTTAACACTGTCGTATCTACATTTTGGGTTTTTCCATGATGTAATACCAGGGTACAATTAATGTGAAGATGTTCTTAGTTGGCTTGTTTTCAGAATCTTGACCATTTGTTTGAGGTTGTAGTGGTAGTAGCTAGCTGTTCATAATGGCTGGTGAAGACCTGGTTCGCTTTCACACGTTTAAGGCTATACCCCAGTCTGTACCAAACATGGATTAGCCTATTTTGTTTATTGCACACTAGGTGGTTAAATCATCTTTTAATATCCTTAAGGTACGGCCACGCCTGCCAAAAATTTCTGAAGTTTCAGCTAAAATCACAAAATATTACAAAAACTTAAAAATAGTTCTCCGAAACTCACAGAATTTTTAAAGCTGTAATTAGGTTGCGCTAGAGATGGCACATTTTTAATCAGTTGCATCATATTTACTATGCTGAATTTCATTGATTTTTTTTGTGTCATTATGTGTCATTATGACTGAGCAAATCGCAAACACTGCTAAAATCGCGAAAAGTTCTGAAATCGTGCTCGCTAATAATTTGTTCAGCCAACTGAAAGCATTTCGCCAATGATTTTGGTGCGCATGCACAGCTTTGAAAATGCTGAGAATTTCGGAGGAATATTTTCGTGTTTTTCATATATTTTGTAATTTCGGCCAAAACTTATGAAATTTTCGGCACGTGTGGCTGTACCCTCACCCTATCTTATTACTATCCTGATTATCTTATACAGTTGTACCTCGTTTGGTGTTCAACATGTCGGGCATCCAATTCTACCAGTGATACTAGTAATAGAGTACTTCTGTCTAAGTACTCTATTAGTAGTACTATTAATATATTAGTATTGTTATTAGTAGTAGTAGTATTATTAGTAGTAGTATTATTAACTAGAACAGTTAGTATTAGTACTACAGGTACTATTACTAGTACTTATAATTCTTAGGCATTTTTTTGTGATTGACTTTTGTGGTATATTTTGGGATATCATTTAGGATCTGTTTTTGTTTGAAACCCTCCTATTATAATGAATATGACAAACAAAGCTCTTTTACCAAATATTTCTTATCTTAATATATTTTCTTGTCCATAGATTCCATTGGATGACTCAGATTATGATGCAAGCGACATAATAAACATCAGTAAAGAGCTCTACAGGTCCACTTCTCAGGAACGAGAAGCTCACAAAGAGGATGGGGCAAGTCCTCTCCGTAGGGACTCATTCAATATACGGGACATTCTACCACCTCCTCCAACTCATTTGCTGCATGACAGTATAGACACGTCTAGCAGCTCGATTTCTGAAAGGAGTGAAGATGAGCAGAGCCTCGAAAAAGAGGAAGGAAAGGAATTGCTGAATGGCCAAGTTTATTTGCAAAAAAATATCGACAAGCCAGCACCTGGGACAAATAAAGATGATACCTCGAGGTAATGCAGATTGAAGTATTGCCAATCTAGGACTGCCTTATTATGCCTCAGGATGGAAAAGTTCTCAAGGTTGGCAACCCGTCAGGTTGCAAAAATTTGTAGAAGTCAAACTCTGATTGATGCTTGGCAGTCTCGCGCACCGTGAGAGATTGTAAGGAGTAATCACTGTAGGCATGATCAGTTCAGGTAGTGGCAAGGCGGCCGACTGGTGTAGTGGTTAGAGTTTAAGACTGTAAAACATAGGGTGCACTTTCAAGTCCTGCTTGAGGCTATCTTTATCTAAATGTTTTTAGCGTGGCTTCAAACAGACACTGCTCTAATTTTATTAAGGTAAAGATTACCTTTAATACTTTTTCTTATATGTAAACAGCAAGTTTGAGATTGACTCAAGGTAATTTTTTCAAAAGTTCAGCATTACAAAAACTACAAATATTGGCGAAATCATCGGGGAAAAAACAATTGAGTTTGTGAATATATTCACCACAATTAATACAGCGAAATTCATTTGAACAAAATTGCAAGTTCATTCTAATGTCGCCGGGTATACCAGGGAACCAGGTTTTGTCTCAAAGAGTTTTATAGAAATGGCTGGTAAAACATCCAACCTTAGCTGACAACTGCTCACCATTTATGTTCAGTTCTAAGACTTCATTAAAAATTGTGTGTTTTTTGGGATACGGGATAATGAAAAAGAGGATATTATCATTTGTATATACCATGGCTAGCTGTGCTACCCGACGTTGCCGGTTGTTAAAAATCAGCTTATAAACAATGAGAGGTAATAAGAGTTGCCTGTCACTTGTTAGTAGCCTGGCACATTGTCCATGGTTAATTTGAGTAAGTTTACTAATAAGAGCTACCCTTATGACGTTACGCCATCGCTTTGCGTCGGAACCAAAAGCAGTAGCCTATTTGCTTCAATATAGCGACATATATTGCCTAGCAAATATATCAAGCTCGCGTGGTTTAGTTAGTAAGGCGTTCGACTGGTGAACAGGAGGTACCGAGATCAAATATTTTGCTTTACAAATTCTTTATTACAAGATAGCTATAGCTGGACATACACACAAACTTTGAAAAATATATATATAGATAACATTCAATGCAAAGGGTAAACAGTCATGCAATTTTAGAGGTTGACAAAGTAGCTAAAGGAAGCTTTTTGTTTGATTATATCTTTATATTCTGTCTTTCTATATATTGTATATTCTACTGATGTTCACATTCATTTGAATATAATTTGTATTACAGCTCTGCTGAAGGGACTGATGACCTAATGAATGGTTATGAATCTCACCCATCACTCGCCTATGGAAGGTTGGTTTACCTTTGCTCATTTTCATTAAGTCAACCCTTCGATTATCCTTCTATAGATCACATTGAGTGAAGAATCAAGGCCTTACATGATATACCAAGGTTCACACTAAGTAGACTCCCGTAAGCCGTTTTTCTTGCTATTCATCACAAATGGATATCATATTCAGAGATACCTGAGCTGGTCCATAAACTTCTTAAGTACTTTGGAGTTCTGTAGTAAACCAGCAGAGAATATTAGAGATGCCCCGATTCTAAATTCACCAGCCGATTCAGATACGATATACCGATTCTTATTGAAAAATAATCCGAATCAGATACCAAAAAAATACATTAATATTTATATATTTTATAATAAAATGAACAATTATCTGTGCAACACAAAATGTTCGAATCAGATACCGATTCAGACATTTTGTGTTGCACAGATAATTGTTCATTTTATTATAAAATATATAAATATTAATGTATTTTTTTGGTTGTATTTATCTATTGTTGTTGTCAAAAAAGACGAGAGAATATGCCAGCAGAGAATATGCTTAAAAGTGAAGAGCTTCTGATATGAGCATGATTCTTGTTCACCAATTAAATCTAACAAACATGTATTCATTAGACACCGAGAGATCTCATTGGCCCAGATCATGTGAGACATTTATGCACGTTAGGTTTTTATAAATTTAATTAATATAGTTTAACGAAGTTGCGGAGGAACTTCAAAGTACGCACAGGAGTCAGAAAAATTTTAAAGTCTTTTTTACAGAATAACAACATTGTGATATATCACAAATTGTCTATTTGCAATATTAAATCATCTGGTGATTTTCAGACATCGTGAAACTATATTGTTATCAGCAACCGGAGTTGGCTATTCTGGTCATGATTTCTAATCTGACCCAAACAAACGTTGACTAAGAACAATAAAAAACTCAACAAAATAATTTGGTCATTATTCTAGCATTATATGTTTCCTTTCCTTTCATTTGGTTAGAAGAGCTACGGGAGTTTGATAACATTTTTAGATCTCCTGTCACTGAACGTAAGAGCTCTATATCACTTTCCGAAAAATCCTCCAAGGACATCTACGCAGTAGTCAAGAGGCAAACTTCTAAAGCATCACGACCAGCCATGCCCTTTGACCCTCAACCGACTGTCCATAATGGAAATTCTTCAGTTACCAGACTTGAAGGCACTATAAAGGCAACTCATGGAGCAGAACCAGAAAAAGAAATTCAGGTGCTGAACGAAACTGATATTATAGTCAACATTGTAATTTGTACTTGAAAATTACCGTGTCAATATTAATAAGTGGTCTATGTACGCACTGGTAGAAAGTCTCAAGTTTAAAAGGACACTCTGTTATTTTAGTTGTTTTATTATTGTATTTTTATTATTGTTTTATTTGTTATTTGAAATGAGCAGTAAGCTCAGTGTTGCCCAAGATTTCAGTTGTTTTCAATCATTTTCAAGTACAGCTCGTATTTAGATTTTCAATTCAAAATACTACACTGCTTTCACGAAAATCAATGAACGGCGATTGTTCTTATTGCGTTCTTTAGTTTCTAATATGGGTGTTTAGGAAGCTTTTCAGGAACCACACAGAGATTTGAAACCAAACATTTTTGACGGAAAACGCAGAGCTAATGCGTGTAAGATTTGGGTGAAATCGATCAAAAAATGTAGAAACGCAGAACGTTTTTGCAGACTAACAGACAGACACAATGATCAAGTTGGATTTATTAATAAAGATTTACTCATTCATGAAAAAGTTACATGTCATATGAAGCCGGTAACATTCAACGATTTCAACTCCTATTAGTTACATCTAAATCGTACTCAAGACTGAATCATCCGAGAACTGCTAATCAATCTCATTCCAAATTTCACCTTGGGCAACTCCAATCATAACAAGAACAAAAAAGCAGACTCATGCATGTCTTTGCAAGCTTAAGCATGACTCTTCTCAAAAGCGGTCTGCTGCAATTGTTTTTTTCCATTAAAAAATTATCAGATCAGATAGAAACTGCCATATGTGCTTCCAAGGGGTCAGTATGCTGACTTATGTTCATTTACTGCATCATTTTTTCTGCAGTCCTAATTCAAGTACATGAACAGTAAATTTTAATTCTTTCAATGCTAGGTTTTGAATTGCCAACTTCACTCTGATTTTTTAGTGAAAATATGTTCCCAAAGCCAGTCATTTCATGTTAGTAACCTAAATTTTAGAAATCAGCTATCCAGTGTAATAGCAAAGAGCTTTAAGGAACCAAGTTTAATATCTCACCATTACTGATCTACATACTCAAAAACTGCTTGACGACTCGCTATTTTGTTGTGTGTACTTACTTCATCTATAGGTTTGGTGTTGCAAACAATTTGTAGATTTGAACATACTATTTGGGGTAAACTAGGTGAGCCAGACTCAAGCTCAAACTCAAGCTCTTTTTTATGATCTGATGATGAAAGTATTCAGAGTGTTTCATATTTTACAACATTTCTTTCTGCAGTTTTTGGATTGCCATTTTAGATCTTTAGGAGTGTCAGAATTTACGTTGCTTGTCGATATTTATGTTTAGGCAGGTGATGCGCCGGTTCATGAGGAAGTTATCAGAGTGAATAAACTAAGGCCAACACTTGGTCTTGCAATCGAAGGAGGGGCGGGTACTAAACAGCCTATACCAAGAATAAAGAATATATTAGAGGCTGGTTGCGCAAGTACTTCATCTCTCAAGATTGGTCAAGTGATCTTGAGAGTGAATGATAAGTAAGTCTAATTGGTAGTACGGTAATTCCTCACTAATTCATGGTTCATATTTCACTGTTTCTGTGTTTCGATGTTTTCACGCTACTTCGTTGTCTAGATTTCACGGCGTCTCTACTTTGATGATCTCTTGCTATTTTGAGGTTAAGATTTTACTGTTTCTGTGTTTTGATGTTTTCTCGCTACTTTGTCGTCTAGATTTCACAGTTCTGTACTTTCATATTCTTTTGCTATCAGGTGGTTCAGATTTCGAGGCTTCTGTACCTTGAAGTTCCATCCGCAACTTTTGCGATTCAATTTTTGTGGCTTATTCATTAAATGTATTCATTAAAATTATAAAAAATAACATGCATAAGCCTCTCCTATAATCTGGCCCAGTAAGATCCATCCGTAATTGGCGTTATGATGTGATAACAATCATCAAAGTTCACTGTTACCTCATGACGTTTTGTGAAATGTGAAAGTACAGTGCCTTTGTGACACCCTTCATCATGTCTGTTGAACACTTTCAACCCTTAAAGTTGATTAATGAACCTGAACTGAAAAATAGAGAAAAATGCTTACAATTAATAAAAATTGACGATCAGATATGATTTCATTAGTTTCAATTTCGCAGACTTTTGCGTTTCATAGTCACTTTCGATGAATTGTTAAGCTAGTTCCAACATATTGCAATATAACATAGAGTTATTTTACAAGGTAAATATCTCGTGCAGAAGATAAAATATCCTTGTTTGTTTTTAGATATCTAGAAGGCCTTTCCCACAACCAATCTGCCAGGGTTATTGCAGACGCTTTTAGGAACAGAAATGCAGGCTATTTGGACTTTCTTGTTCGGGGGTAGTGTCAGTGTCCAGCTTACTATATGGTAAAATGCTAATTGTTACTAGAATTATCTCCTGCATTCTCTTTTATAAATCTCAAATTATTTATTTCTTTTTTTACAATAATTATAATGAGTTTTAGTGGTTAAAGACAATGTTATATTTATTATAATCTTTTTGTGATCACAAGTATTCATTTGAAGCTTTAACATAATTAGATTGCAGCCGTTTTCATGAGTTTGACTTGAGTCATTATCTGTTTGTTTTCGTTTTTCATAAACCTTTTCCTTTTTGGTGGAATTATATTATTCAACTTTTTTTATTGAGTTTTCCCAAAATTCTGTAGGCCTACTATAAAGGTTCAACCTAAACAAATATAATAACATTTTATTGATTATAATTGCATTACTTCATATAATTGTGTAATTTCTATTCAGCAAACATATTATTAATCCTAATACACTTTAATAAATACATTTCATAAATAATTTAAAAGCGTAGGGAAAATAGTAAAGGTGTGTACATATGCACCTAGGTGGATCAACTATTCGTCACAGATATCTTATATATTTAAGCGGTTTTCCCACCATGGTTTAACTAAGTGGGTGGTAATACCTACTCAAGCTGGGTTTTCTTATCAGAGATCTAGCAGTTTCAACTCTTGTCTCAAGATTTTAGCTGTTCCCAATAGCGTGGCTTTCTGTTGCTGAATCATGCTGAATGTTGCTTGTGTTTGGGTGAGCAGCATTTGATGAACAGATAATATTCCACCCAAAGTTCCAATGACTACCAAAATTACACTTGTTCTTACATGCCATCACTTTTCAATCTCCTCCCCTAGTAAGAGATAATTCACTACCTTTCCCTTTGCTTTGTCACCTATATTGTAGTCATTGGGTCTCTATGATAGTAGCCCTCTTGTTCTCCTTGTCCACCACTACAATATATAGTTAGTTTACAAAGACATGCTTGTCAGTCCAAATGTAGAAGTCTCAGAAACTTAGCACATTCATTCTCAGTGGCCTTATCAAGATTTTCCCACCAGTGTTGTAGTTTATTGAGGCCATGCTTATAGCAGACTTTTCTGTTTACTGCAACATGGGTATGTCACTCAGTGTATACATGCCTGGCTAGTTGCTTGCATCCACTGATGAAGAGTTGAATGGCACCTGTTGCATTGTTGCACAGGTATATATCGTATATTCATAGCGTGATAGTTTTGTGTTTGGAATTGCCTGGTCAGAAGCCGTTGTTCTTGTGCTGCCATGATTAGTGACTCATGGTTGTAAGGGTACTTTTGTTCAGTCACATGTACATTACATGTATGTCTAGTTGGTCTAAAATTTTTAGGGGCAGACTTACGGGAGCGGAACCTATTCGCTCAGACTTTTTGTACCAGACTTTTTGGCACGGCTATTTGACCTTTTAGCGCGACTATTTTTATACCCAAGAAATTATTTATGCCTTCATAGAGCAAAGAAATAACTTGCTGATATTAACAAGAAAATACAAAAAAAACATTTTGTTCATGAAAATTCACACATAACACCTTTTGCTTTAAAATATATGAAAAATAACTGGCAATTTTACTCGTTTAGTTCAGTATTTTATGTACATGCATTTTAATGCAAACAACTTGAGCAGTTTCAATTGATGCAGCTGATGATCCATATGCATTTGTGATTCTGGCTTACATTAATCACTTCACTGTCTTTAGTGTTAATTCTTCCCTTTCATGAATTTTTACATCTGCATTCCCAAAATTTGATTGAAGATGCTCATGAACTACGTATGTCAATTGCGTAAATGTAGCCGTTATGTACAATTTTGTTTACCTTCACTCAAAATTCATTGAGTCATAAGTCACAATAAAAGATGGATCGATTCTTATAATGATCGAAACTTATAACCTGTGACAGAAATGTGCTTAATTACAGTTGTTATAGGGGACCTTCACAGAAATTGCTATCTAGTGTATACTGTGTCTCGAGATCCCTGACTACAGCACCAGAGTGATAGTAGCTTGAACTGATTGTTTCGCAAGGCCAGAGGGTGAGAGTGTGACATGAATTCACAAGACAAAGCATCATCTGAAGACTTAGTTTCCACTACTTACATGTCCTTCTTTGATGGAATTAGCTAGGTTTCCATTTCCCTTGGGTAGTTGAAAGTTATGAAAAATGTAAGTTATGTTTTACTACATCATTTCCTCCTAGACTCCAACTCCTAGACTTTTCGAAGTGTAGGTAAGAAACTAATAGCATGTGCAACATAGTGGTCCCACCTCTCTAGCGGACTCCTGACTTGTTAAAAGCATTGTAGTATAGCATGTGACACGTGTATGGAAGTCTTTTCACCTTCACCAAAGAAGGTGAGTTCCGGGGTAAGACTCAGACACAACTACTACCGGTGAAGAACTCAGGTGGGCATGTATAGTTGAGCTGTCAGGTAAGCCTTCTGGTATTGTGTCATCAGGTGCAGTGTCGATAGCTCGGGGAGGTCAAAAAAGGTCACCCATGGTTATGGAATCGATGGAAACAGTCACTGTCCTATTAGAGCGGGGCAGCCTTGTTCGAGGTTTCTTTGTTACTGATCTAAAGTTCAATACACCCTTTGTGCTGGATTGTTTTGGGGCTTCTTTTTTAGTGGTATACATGGTATAAGAGTACCTTTGCCATGTGGTAGCTCTCAATATATTTGAGCTTCAGTTTGGCACCTTTACATTTGCTTTTAAAAATTGACTAGAGCTAAACTTTATCGCCATTCTTGAAAAGTGGCACAATCCCTTATCAGCTTGTGCTCCATTTTGGCATTCCCTTAGCAGCTGTTCTGCTTTTTTCATCCGTTCTTGCAGCTCCATGAAATTATCGCCCTCTGTGGGCAAATACAGCTTTCAGGAAAATAAAAGCTCCAAGTACACCAAGTAACAATCTTTCAGCTCAACTTCTCACCGTGGCTTTGGACAGATGAACAGACGGAAAAACAGACAGACATGGCTATTATTCTAGCAAAGATTATTATTTTAAATACTGCTTGTTGATGTCTGAGTTGATATTTGAAACTTTTGTTACTAGGTTTACATCAGTGATTAAACCTTTTCTAATTTTGATGAATAGTTCTTTTAGATATGGCGTTCAGGTTTATTAATTTATGAAGTTTGTCATGTTCCATACCAGGCTTAACTATATAAACATTTATATGCTTATAGCTTGATTATAAATACCAAATTATTTGTTACATCACAAATATAAAGTATGGCTTCTCATTCTCATTGCTTCTCATACAGTCTCGTAAGTTAAACAATCCTTTAGCATGGCTTTCATGAGATGAATTTTAGACAATACAAAAGGTATTAATTAAAGAAGAGAATGAATACTGGAAGATGGAGAAAATGTAGTGGTTAACAAAAGTTTTTGTTAAGATTAAATACAGCTACAGCTTCAAAAGCATATAAATACATAATCTGAGAATTTGTTGTTGATCGTTGACAATTTTCTACTTTGGTTAAAAATAAGCAAAGGTTCATTGTGATAATTGTAAAAATTCTCCTGAGTCATGCTAAACTTTTGCAGTTGTTTTTTCAGAAAAACAAATTAGTTCACATTTTCAGCTAGTTAGTTCAGAATTGTCTATTTACTCACGCATGTAGCCGTATCATGAACATAAAAATTTGACTAAGTTACAACATAAGAGATGATGATATTTATATGACAATATATGAAAAAATATGATGATTGCTCTGTGAATTTGATGTGATCACACCAAAAATCATTTTATATTCCCTATTCAAAACTTTTCATCAGTTATTTTAACATTCAGATATTCAGGGTTTGGACATTCTAAGCATGACTGAGAATAAGCAGTGACTTAGCAAAATCAAACCTAATAATTATCAATCTATCATTAGTAAGCTGATGGGAGGGACAGACAAAACAGTACCACCTAGTGCAATCAATGGTACCATATGACTAAAGAGTAGAACAAAGACCACACACAGCTTCATCCTTCATTTTCATTGGCTGTGGTGTTTGAGTATGATTAAAATCCTTGAAGTATTGCTAACGAGTGCTGTGTCAAATAGTATCAACATTAAACAACTTTTACTCAGTTTTATACAGTTCTATTTTATATTCTCCATAGAGTTGTTTAACTACAACACAAACTAACATAAACATTTTCTTTGTTCTGCCTTTTGTTACGTACATAATTCAATTTCTATTTAGTTTGTAAAGCATGAAGAGCCTGTATCTATTGCTCTTTGATGAGGTAATACAAAATTGGTTACAAACATACTTATTATTCTCATAAACTGTGTTGTGTTCTATCTAGGCCCTTAACCTGTGGTCATTTACTTAAGCCAAAACTTTACGGAAGAACCATACAACACAGTTTTTCTCATGACCACTAGCTAAATTTCTATTACTATATAAGAGCACACTCAGATGAGAAGGCAGAGCTATTCTGCGCCTGTGCTACACTTGTTGCATGTCACTTCTTGTAACTATTTATGAATGAAGCAGATCAAATATATGTATGAACTCTTGCATGGAGTTTTGTACTTTGGAGCAGTAAAGGTAGCCCACAAAACTTTTATGCTATGGTAATTGATTGTCTCAATTACATAGGAATATTATTCAAGCTGTTATTATAATGTAAAGGCCATCTTTTCGGGTTATGGACTTATACTAATACTGTTAGTCACAGTCTAGAGTAGCTATAGATCTTTTCGTAATAACTAGGAAGTCATCCTTTAGAGGTTATGTATCCACACTAGAGTGGTTATTTAGACATATATATTTAGCTATTAACGTAAATATTGATTCCGACTTCGTTCTCAAATTATAATCCGCAAAATTATTGAAGGCTGTATTATGTTAGCTATTAGGAAAAAATCCTTCCCATGTGATAAAAAACCGAAAAGGTTATAATCGGTGGTACGTGTTAAAATTTCTGTAGCAGAGCTTGTTCGTACATTGGTAATGGTTTCAATAACTTGGTCATGTGAATCATTTAGACTTCGGAACTTATCACGATCTTGAAATATTTCGAAAATCATGTTTCTATTGATACTACAGTAGTCTCCGGTCTTTTAGCAAATCTAGATTCCTTCTCTTGCAACTATTATCGAGAAATCTCTGCCCTTTGCATTTTCAATAAACCTAATAGCCTGTGACTGAAATTTTTCAAGCGTAGTCTATCTATGTGCTTTATCCTGTATGGATCCCTCGCTTCCATCGCATTTTCAAGTAGCGGTCTTCATAAGGAGAGGTATGCTACATGTTCTACTTTGAGGGCAGCTTGAAATAGTACATGTTTTATCAGTCCAAGCATCCTAGTTACTTTTTACCCCTTGTTTCAATTAGCACATTCCAGGTAATATTCCTACTGATATTTACACGTAAATATTTTAGTTTCCACATAGCTCAAGGGTTGACTGCACAAGTGGTAATTTTCAAGCATAATTATTTTATTTAAACACTATAAGATCTTGTCTTACAGGATTTAACTGCATCTTCTATTTATCTGCCTATGTATTAAGTCTATTAAAATTATTCTGAAACTTTATGCAGTCTGGTTTTAATATCACAGTAAAGCAAGACATCATCGGCATAAAGCATGATTTTCAAATGCTCGATAGTATTAACTATATCATTTATGCATAAGATAAACAATGGTGGACCTAGAACAGAGTCCTGAGAAACTCTGGATGTTACTGGCAGCTTTTCTTAAAGTTTACTATCTATCAAAGCCTTTTGGACAGAAAACCTAGTATCCACAACAAAAACTTAGAACGATAGATGAGACTCACTGCTGATGGATCCAAATCAATGATACTCGGCTAGCATCTCCGAAGTGGGAAATTAAAATATCTTAAGTACATTTCAGCTCACAACCACACGAGTCACTGCTACAAAAGCGTTCTGTTGCTACTCACTATAGGGTTTCGGCTTGACCTTTTGCCTGCACATGCCTTAAAGTTTACATGCCAAAAATGGGATACTCGTATGGAGATAGCGGAATAATTCCTGGTACTTGAGATTATTCTTTAAGTATTTTTCTTTGAACCGTTAGTACAGAGAATTAATATTATTCTATTTTTAGCATAGAAGTTTCTTTGGTCAGTATTTTTAGCAACCCTAACTGCATATATGTGTAGATAAATATATATAATTTGTGTACAGTAAACATAATTTGTGTGTTGTTGGCCTATATGTTTGTTACATGCCAAGTATTGGTTGACAGTATACAAGTGTGGACTGGTAGATCATTAATAATTCAGTAAATTAAAACTGTCTGGCAAGGATGGTCAACAAAAAATTTCCTACTAGTTTCTCAGTTTTCTACAAGTTTCCTAGTAGCAAAGTTTTTGAGGTAACATCAGATCTTTATAAAATGAATGCTCATATATGCAACCTTACTATGTGATACATTTAATTTTTATAATTAAAAAAGCAGAATTGTTAGAATAATAGTAATACATAATAACACTTTTGAAGATATAAAGAGATTTCCAACTTATTTTAAAAGTATAAACACAAGCAAACGAATTACCATAAAACCTCTATTTGAATGCCATAGATTAGTCAAAGATTAGTCTAGTACTATTATTAATTATTTTGATTGATTTGGAGGCAGCGTTCAATTGAAGGGTGGTGTTGTATTTTTCAACCTTTCTTGTATAGTGGCATTGTATTAAAGGTGGCATTCAAATAATGGTGGCGTTCAAATAAAAGGTTTACTGTAAGTAATTTTGTAAAGGCGCTAAATTTACAGAACTGCTTTTATGAAGTCTGTATGAGCTCACATTGGTCACCGAAACATCAGAAAGCCGTTAGCTGGTCAGGAGTTCAAACAGACAGTTACAGCCACTCCAAAGATTGCTTTTATTTCCAGAGAAAAGTTTATATTTATTTCCAAATTTATGTAGCAAACTTGTGAGTTACTATATTCTGCTATACCAATATCTTGTTTTGATATAGATCTAATGGGCACTATCAATTGATATTGTATGGACTTTCATTAATTTAAGGGATCGTAATTGCTAAAAGTAGTCATGTGATTTGAGTCGTTTTAGCAAGAATGTTTGAGCAAATATATTTTAATTAATAAAAGTTGAATATTGTGGCTATTGTTGACCATGACACGAGAGAGCTACATATCAAGTTTATCATATCAATAGATCAAACCCTTCATCATAGCCACTGCAAAAATTCATGTTCTTCTTTTTATTGTAAATTTGGGAGTTGCAAGATCCCGCCGTAACAACATCTTGCCTTGACATTGATCTCATGGGCAACATCAATTAATAATGTATTGATCACTATTACATCACTGTCACAAATAATCAAATGATTGGAATGATATAGAAATTTATTTAGTTTCTAAAGATTGCATAATGCAAATAATATAATATCTAATAAGATCAATGACTGTATTGCTGAACATCCAGCAGCAAGGAAATAAAGTTGTTACCAGGTAAAAAATGTGAGTGGTCAGAGGATCATCTATCATTTTATGAAAACTGAATTGAAAAAGATAGTATATAAGTAGGCTAACCACTTTATTATCTATTCTGTAGGCTGGGACAAAACGTATTACAGTATGTCGGAGTTGTCCTCTCACCGCTTATTCGTAGACTGCGCTGTAGACCAATTTCATTACCAAGGCAAGAAAATATGTCGGGAAACACTGCAGCTATCAAACTTTTTCACCACAATGCTTACTTATTTGGCAATGATGATTGCCTGTCACGAAATGCTTGATCTACAGTGGTGTGAAAAATAAATTGACTGCCCTACAATTTTGGCCGATTTCAATGCATTTGGTGTCTTTCAAAACTGTCCTAACTTTCTTTGAAGTTGCACTTATCATTTATCAAAATGAATCTCTGAGTCTCCTTTATTCAGATACCTTACTAAAAGCACATTTGAAGTGGTTTACCACTTAAAATGCAGACTTGTGCTGCTTACTACCACAAAATCTGAAAAACAGTAATTGTAATTTTAGCAACTTCAAAAACAAAGTTTTCTAATCAGTAAAACATAATGACATGAAGATTGTTTTACATTTCACATGACGTCTTTGATCTGAGTAATATCACTGCCTTAAGTTTGAATGCAAATAAAATACAGGTATAGCTTTAGTTAAAATGAGTGAAAATGTTAAAAATAATTGCTAACTTTGACTCTTTCTAAAACTTATCTAGCATTGTTGTTTCAAGCTAAAATTAATTTTGTTAAGTTTTGCTCATTTTATGGTTTTTATGTATACTGTTGTATAGAATCTACTTAACAACAACAGTTTAATGAGGAATTTAATCATCTCGAGTGCTGAACAGTAGCAATAATAAAGTTTTAGAGGTTGGTCCATTTATTTTCCCACCACTGCATATTTTCTTTCATGATGCCTTTTAGGAAACTAGTATTTCATAATTTCAGCAGTCGCGTTGTATAACAGGGATGTTATGCCACAGACTATTCACTAATATGAAGGCGAATAAAGTGTGAACAATGTCACCACAGATGGCTGCCGATGGGGTGAGGGATTACTGCTGACATAATGCTGACATAGTGTGTACCAGCCTTGAGCAACCAAACTGGCTTGAGACCCAATTGTGAAAATAAAACCAAATATAAAACATTAGGTGTAAAATAGATCAACAAGCATTCCTGTCTTTCCAAGGAATACTCAAAGTAGTCGCCACATTAGGAAAGTTCTCTTCTAGTGTGTGATGCTGATAATAGTCCACCAGTTTCTGAAACATGAACTGGAGTTATTGTAGTACCATACCTTAACACAGAAACTGAAATTTTTTTTCACAAAGTCAAGTGGTTTTACCCATTGGAACATGACTTGATCTGCCTAAATAAAAATCAATTTTATATTAGATATAGCAATGTGTATTCTAATTTTAAGCAATGTGTATTCTAATCAAAATGTGACTAAAGTTTTCCGACACTTCAATTTTCCAGAAAAACATTTCTTTGAGCTAAAAATATTTTCAATTAACAGAGCTGCTGCTTTCAAAAAAATAAGCTTATCAATAAGCTAAATAATTCTTTTTTTCAAATAGTTGAGAGCATTTCCGAAATGTCAAAATAATATTTGTGCTTGCAACTTTGTATTTTGCTCATCTGGAAACTTCTCAAAAATGTTCAATTCGTTAACAATTGGTCAGCGGCAACAACCAATCAGAGCAGATAAAGTGCAGGTTCAGTTTCTTACACAAAACAAACTAGCATGCCTTAATAACTGATGAAAACAAAATTATAAATATGTAAAAGAATAACATTAATCTACAGTGAAGATCCGTTGGTATGCTAATTTGTGAAGTGAATTGCTAGTCACAAAAATCAGACAAAAGTTTATAACAGATTAACTATTATAGACACAACATTTCTCTTATAGACAGAACATTTCTCTTATAGACACAGCATTTCTCTCATAGACACAACATTTCTCTTATAGACACAGCATTTCTCTTATAGACACATCATTTCTCTTATAGACACAACATTTCTCTTATAGACACAGCATTTCTCTTATATAGACACAACATTTTTCTTATAGACACAGCATTTCTCTTATAGACACATCATTTCTCTTATAGACACAACATTTCTCTTATAGACACAGCATTTCTCTTATAGACACAACATTTTTCTTATAGACACAGCATTTCTCTTATATAGACACAACATTTATCTTATAGACACAGCATTTCTCTTATAGACACAACATTTCTCTTATAGACACAGCATTTCTCTTATATAGACACAACATTTTTCTTATAGACACAGCATTTCTCTTATAGACACATCATTTCTCTTATAGACACAACATTTCTCTTATAGACACAGTATTTCTCTTATAGACACAACATTTTTCTTATAGACACAGCATTTCTCTTATAGACACATCATTTCTCTTATAGACACAACATTTCTCTTATAGACACAGCATTTCTCTTATAGACACAGCATTTTTCTTATAGACACAACATTTCTCTTATAGACACACCATTTCTCTTATAGACACATCATTTTTCTTATAGACACAGCATTTTCATTATAGATGTAGCATTTCTATTATGTACTCTGCATTCTATTATAGACAGCATTTCTATGGCACATACAATGTTCCTATAGTTTAGATTCATAATAAAGTTCAGCATTTATATTTTTGGACAGTTTTAACTGGTATAAAGATGCCATTAAAATAAATGTTATTGCACCAGTCGATAATTGATCTCCAAATTATGTACATTTGAATTGTCCATAAAAAAGCATGTCATGCAGACATTCAGCTATTGACTAGAGTTACTAGACTATATGTTGCTACTCAAGATGGTAGTCTGTTAGCAGAGTATATTATACTGGCTATACAACACTGACATTGAAATAAGAGCGGATGAAACCAAACATGAGTCACACTAGAAAAGGTCACTTACTAGACACTAGACAAGGTCACTAACGATACACTAGACAAGGTCACTCACTAAACACTAGACAAGGTCACTCACTAGACACTAGACAAGGTCACTTACTAAACACTAAACAAGGTCATTTACTAGAGCTCACATAACATAAGGACATATATGTAAGAACATCTTCCCTCCGAAAAAAAGTAATACAGAAAAAACCATTGCAATTGATTAATAAAACTTGGCTATGTGTATATGTTAAAACAACACCTTTATACTGTTTAAAGGACTATGGTTTTCTCCTAGCCTGATCAAGTATGGCTATGCATGTATGTCATGTTTTATGCATCTTAATGATAAATATATAACAGACCATTTACACATTTCTCATATTGGTGGAATTTCCAGAAAACTGGGACTACTGTAATTAGAAGTGTATATTACAATTTTATTAAATTTAGTATGAAAAACTCACTGGTATGGACCTGAAGTACATATGTTCATCCAAAGTGTAAAAATCTATATCTTCTTGTATTTTAATATGGCAAGCAGATCCCTTGCAACTACAAATATAGTCAGAAATATAAATAATTTTTAGCATACACAATTGCCCTGAAATAGCTTAAGGTGCGATTTTTCGTGTATGTCGTGTATACTACAGCATTATGTAGGCCCAATGCTACAGTAATCTAACATGATCAACCAAGTTGTCTCCTTTTGATGATCGATTTTTACTTACTTCTAGAATGTACTGAATCAAATGTTAAGATCAAACACAACAGCATGATGTGTGGAAAATATCTGAGGCTTTTAAAAAAACTTCTTCGCTTTTGACATTTCTACGTAACCTGTGTTCTTAAGCGCTTGACAATACAGCAACGCTTGTCCGTCTCAATATACCATGTCATGCTTTGCTGTTGTAAGACTTGTCTTACTGCTCAACGTAGGAGTAGAATAATGCCAATTCTTGCATTGGTTCTCTGTTTAGTTTTGTAAGAATTATTTTACTTTACTTTAAAAACATCGAAGAATTTGCATTGGAATGTCAATATAGGCCGTGTTCTTA
Source organism: Watersipora subatra (assembly GCF_963576615.1). Taxonomy (NCBI): domain Eukaryota; kingdom Metazoa; phylum Bryozoa; class Gymnolaemata; order Cheilostomatida; family Watersiporidae; genus Watersipora; species Watersipora subatra. Next base: position 44,660,275 of record NC_088713.1, read on the forward strand.
CGAATCTGACAATATAGCAGGCCCGTGAGTTGCAGTTGGATAGATATATTAGCATATTATACACAATCGTTTTTTACAGCTAGACAGTATATCTAAGATAAATATTCTGTTATATTGCCTCGATCACAGAAAGTGGAAGGTCAGCTTGTTTTGTGTTCAGCAGACCTACCACCTAATGTTATCAGCCAAAAAAATTAGTTAGCCTATGACCCATTATAACAGGAATATTAGCCATAGAAATTTCTCGTTTGGCGCCATTTATAATACATAGTGTAACAGATTGTCTGAAGGATATATTGCAATGTTATTATTTTTAATTTAATTGTTTTCTCTTCAAATTATGTAGTTAAAAGAATTGTATCTTTTGTATAGAATAACTGGAAATCTAGCCATACATAAACTGAGGGGAAACCTTAGTTTCCATGCGCTTTTTTGCGTGCTAATCAATTGAATTGTGACTTGTTTAATTGAGCCTTGACTTGTTGACAACAAAACTGTTGGTTTTCTTGTAAAGTTGGCTGAACAGATAAAAAAGTTGAAAAATGTTAAAAAATTATCTCCAATAATGGTAAAAATTAAGAAGCTATTTATGACGGCAGTAACTGGTCTATAAGTTAGTGAATATACTTTATGTTGACTTGTACAACCAAAAGCACAAACACTGGAGTGATCACCAACAAGTCAAATATAGTTGTTTATTGAACTTTAAGACTAAGCCAAAGCTTGATAGGAGAACCGAGTAGTACCTACAGTGCAACAATAGTATTACTACCTATAAGTTTTTTTAATATGAAACTTATAATTTGAATGCGTATGCAGTGCTACTTTAATCTATAATCTGTATATATATATATATATATATATATATATATCTATATTTTTCAAAGTCCATCTGTCTACCATTCCGGCTATAGCTACTATATATCTTGATATTAAAATTCCTCGTTCTGATGGATTTGAACTCACAACAATTGCATCGACAAGTTTCTTATCCGGACGCTCTACAACTGAACTAGAACAGCATATTGATCAAAGTAGTTTCATATACCGTATACCCCCATGCCCAATGCTAACTATTTTAGCATTGTGCCCAAGCGTTATGATGCACCTATTAAGAAATATTTTCCATAAGGCTCAATTACTATATCTGGGGCCAAAACCAATTCTTTTCATGTGAATAATTATATAGTCTCCGTATCGTCGTACTCAAAGTTATGATGGATAGCTTTTGGTAGAACAGTAACCTTTTTTATACACACACACTTCTATGCAATAATTGTTACTATTAACCCTTTTACTCCCTTAGATGCATTTATGCATCTTCTATGGTCAACTGCTGTAGACACAGTTTTGCGACTTTCCCAGCAATTGTATTTTTACTGTATCCCAGCAACTTAATTTTATTATTCGTTGACAACATAATCAACGATCTTTAGGACTTTTTATGGCATTGGCAGTGTTGTCCAAAGATTTATCTATAAAATTAGCCTAAAGACACAAAGCAATTTTAAAATTTTGTTTGGAAATTTTCAACTTAAAAACGACCATTTTTGTGTAGGTTTTTTATAAGTAGCAACCAAGTTAGAAAACAGGTATTACTTATGTTGATGACATTATAGCCAATTCAGATTCAGATTTTTGTGATCACACAGATAATTAAAGTAGCAGCACTGACTGTGATGGCAGTGAAAGTAATAGTTATGTAAGAGTAAGGAACACTGTTACAGTAGAGGACAGGCCCGTATTCCCTGGGGCGGCTGGCCGGCTGAGCCGCCCCAACTTTTTAGGAATTTTTGGCGGCTGAGTACAGTCAAACTCGGATAACTCGCCCTCGGATAAAATGTAAAATTTGACCACGAACACTTGGTTAACTCGAACGGATTTGTTTGGTCCGTTCCCACGCAATGATAAATTGCTTTAGATAACTTGACCTCAACAGCATTAACTCGAACAGTTATTTGCCCAATGGCTACGGGAACCGTTTTTATCGCTGTAGAGTATCACTTTATTCCAAGCCAAATAGGTAGATAAACGTCAACTTTTAATAGTTTTTAGGCGTCATTATTGTCATGATCGGCAAAATATTCTTGTTAACAACTTTTAAAAAGGTTTGCAAAATGTCAAGTTTTAACAAACATCCGCTTGGCAATGGCCCCACGAAAGCGTAGAAACCTTTGGATGAACTTAAAATAAAATCGGCAAAATTTATGTTTGTTGAAATGCTCAAAAGAAAAAGATGTATCTTTTCTGAGCGTTTCAACTGTGGTCAAGTTTAGCTTATTTTAATCTGAAAATGTCCTGGCACTCACATCACCTAAAACAAACAAATCTCAAATAATAGAAAAAATGTTTATACTTTCCGATAATTTTTTTAAAACTATGTGAGATGCCTAGTTGAGGTCCTACATAAAAGAAACTCTTGAGGGGAGCTGACACCGCCCCTCCAAACCCTCAGATGCTCATAACTAGTCGCCTAACATTAACCGCCCCAACTTGCAACCAGGGAATACTGGCCTGGTAGAGAATTGTTTTAGCTTTAAAGAGATCATAGCTTCACATAGCTTTAGCATTGCACAAAGTTTGGATACATTGAATTTTCTACACACCACTATTTGTTATCATGTTAGCAAAATAAAATGTACAACAAAAGTGTTCTAGATAAAGTTTGAAGTTGAAAAAAATTGTTTACATATCATGCAGCAAAATCGGCAATTTTCGGTAAAATGGCTGGCATTAGGTCGATAGCTAAATTTGTTCATGAACGGCAGTGAAAGGGTCAATTCTACATATTCAGGATTTTTTTTTTTCAGTTTGTATTAATTATATCATTACCGAATCATCTTTATTGTAATTATAGCAAAACTGACTTAATTTAGCTATTACTTGCTAATTATTTCCCATTTACATCTAAAGCTTTATATAGTTTGTTTTATTTTTTTTAATTTATTTGAGCTGCACGAAACATTTTTCTCATGATATAAGGAAGTATGAGTTTAAAAGTTGTTTGACAAAGTTTGATAACTTTCACAGTTGTTTTTATTTTCTATCTTAATTTATTTCAATTACACAAAACACTTTTCTCATGATATGTAGTTTGATAGTTAGAATGGCAAATGTCGTTATATGTCAAATGCAAATAAATTTTCTGACTAAATACTTTTTTATTACTCGGGCAACGCTGGGTAGCACAGCTAATACATGTATATATCTTGCTCAATGTTTGTTGTGTGCCATATGTCGGTGTATATCCAGCTATAGCTATTAGATTCTAGCAATGAAAAATATGCATAGCACTGGATTGGAACTCATGAATTTAATATCACAAGTCTGCAAACAAGAGCATCTAAACACTAGGATAAGCAGCGTTATTTTCCAACAAGACCACAAGGCTTATCCTATGCCCATTCGCCTTGGCAATAAGGTAATAAAGCCAAGCATTCTTCTTGCTTTATTGTTTATCTTATCTATAGGAGATAGATAAGATAATAGCTTATGTTATCTTATCTATCGCTATAGAGATTGCAGGTTACAAGCTAAAAATGTAATTTGTATTAATTAAGATTACCTATTGCCTTTATTTTTTTTCCGTAAAAATGTCTTCAAATCCATTACCTATTTTTATTGGTAGTTTTCAAATGTGACGCTTCAATTTCAAATTTACCTTTGCAAGTTTCAATTTCCAGTTCAATTTTGCTAGTGCAGCAAAAGCTAAAAACTTTTCATGCTGAAAGTTTTATGCTGTGTTATTTCAAGTAAGAATTGCTTCTACATTCTCTCTCTGTTCAGGCGAACAAAGTACCTCCATGCAGCTCACTGCTATACATTTTCACCAGTGTTAAGAGGTACCAGTATCGTTGTATTCAAAGTTTTGATGGATAGCTTCTGCTGTAACAGTAACTTTTTATGCACACACTTCTATGTACTAAATGTTATTATTAATTCAACATATTAATGGTTTTTTTGTTTTCTCAGTTCGTGTTGATTGTATTAGTATCAAATCATGTTTCATTGTAACAAAACAGACTATCTAGCCAAAACTTGTCAATTATTTCACATCTTTACAGTTGTTTTATTTTTTTTTAATTTATTGGAACTCCACAAAACCCTTTTTTCATGATATGAAATTTAAAAGTTAGAATGGTAAATGTTTTATATGTTAAATATATATAAATTTTAGTCCAAAGACCTTTTTAATACCCCGGCAACATCGGACATTCATCTAGTTAGTATATGGAAACAAAAACATAGTTCATATGAAAGCAAAACTTATTATTCAGTGATTTAGTAAAATGTATTTACACGAGCAAATTAAACTGGTCTCCAGTAACCAATTTAATCATGGATGTTTATCAGCTGTTTAAATTCAATATCAGATTGTTACCTTAGACAGTAATTTAAATACATGTCAATTAAGTTGTATATAAAACTTGCTTGATTCCAATGGCATATTTTCCAGGTTCTTTCTCTCGTTCTCTCACAAAAAATAAGCCATGTTTCTCAGAATATAGCATCCAGGTAGCTTCTTTATAGCTGCGCATTCCAACATACCTGGATGGTAGACAACCAATGGAAATAGTAAGTGATTTTAGAACATTGCGCAATTTGTTTCAATTTTAAAAATCAATCATTCGAAATAAGATTTGACCAAATCAAAGTAATGTGATTCTTTCAACAAGGACCCTTCTTTTAGCTAGCCAAAAACCAAATTTGAAATAATTTTCTCTGTAATTTGTTTTATGTTAAAATCAATTTGTTTATATACGGTTTTCATAAATTTGATTGATCAAAAGGTGAAACACGCCTTCACATAAAAAATTCACTTTTATTTGTTCAGTGAATTATAAATAATAAATTTTCTTCAGATTAGTTAAGCCAACACAAATTGCTACAGCACTTTCATAACAACAATCCATGAATGCGTTAGTTGAGAGAAATGGTCCTCATGCAAAATCCAAACCTGGCGCTTATAATGATATGGGTGTTGAAGTGCCTAGTTTTCAGTAACCAGACAGAAAGTTGAAATGAAAAATGTTGCCTTCATGATGGAAGGTGTGGAGCATTTACAGGTTTGGAAATACTTGGCAAAAGATGTGGAAACGCAGCATTTACTCAAACAGACAGACACAACGAAAAAGTGAAGTTTATCAATACACATACATACCATAGCTACTGTAGTCGAAGCTGAGTTGCAAATGACCTACTCTAATGTAGTACATCATGGCAATACTGAGCTATACAAACAACTAGCTTTATTTTCATACAATCACACAATATCGTATACCCTAACATAAAATACAGAGTAACTTACCAAGGAAAGTTGGACAAATCTTTTTTAATTGCGTTAACATAAGATGAGCTGCCATTCTGCAAAGTACACAATCAGCCAAATATATAAAAAGTGAAGAAAAGTCTTTAAATACATGTAAGCACTTGTTGTGATACATAATATCTTTTTGTTAATGTTTAGTAAAATAATAAAGGTTGCTAAACGTTTATTAAAAAGGTGTGAGAATTTACACAGCCAATCAAACTAGAGATCTGTAGTCATCTCTTTTTATCACTGTGACTTTCCTATTAGGAAATTAAAGGGTTGCTGATGTCAAATTTTAAAAGATTTTAGCACAAAATAAAGATGTTTTTTGTGTTATTTGAGATTTGTTTTGTTGTTTTAGATGGTCTGACTGCTAGAATATGTCAAGATAAAAAACCTCAAAAACTCTACTTCTAAATCCTCATAATTATAATGCCTAGAAGTAAGATCATTCCTTGACTTCCCAAAAAAGACATCATTTTGGAAAAGTCTTCTGGCATTGGAACTGCCATCAAGCTTTTCAATTTTAAACTTGAAGCAATTAGCAGTCAAATAACCTTAAACAGTAAACATGATCTCAAATGCTGGCAAAGCATCCAGATATTCTAATAAAATCTTCTAAAATTTAACATGAGCGACCCTTTTAAAACTGGCAGAACTAGAACTTTATTCAGTTGATCCTAGGGATGTTTGAGTGACCTGAATAAGCCAACACAAAACATGTGCGGCATCATGTCTGTCAGTGCAGCCTGTAATAAGATAATTCTTTACTCCAGCCGGTTAACTCCGTTGATTCATATTTTCAGCCATTGTTGATGGCGCAGAATCAACTATTAAATGCACATACTTCAATTCAGGTAGGTTTCTCAAACATATTTACAACAGACACAGCTGTTGGACTAACGTGTGTATTTCTAAGAGAAATTTCATGATTGACTTTACTAGCTTATCTTAACTAAGTGTACATGTAAGTACCGCAATTTAATTAAAGCTTCCTCATGGATATTTAGTAAACATCTACTTACATCTTCTCCTGAACATTCAAGAGTTTGTATTTGTTCTTCCACTTTGTCAGAATCATTTATTGCTTCTTTGTCAGACTCAATTCTTGCCTCTTTACAAAACAGAAGAATACAACACTGCAACATCTTATAAAAACCAAAGGGTAAAGCTCACCTAAATACAATTAGCCTATGACAGATACAAGAAGTTAAAAAATAGTATCTTTGTTGTAAACGCAAAGAAGGAACAGCTTTTATATTTTGCTAGAGGTATTTGAATTATTTTATATTCTGCTGTGACATTTGTATGCAGTGGATCCCACCATATAACATTAATTCATTCTGGTATTGAGATCATAAATGTCATATAGAGGATCATAGGAGCCTATAGTAATTATCTAATGCAAACACCCGGTAAAAACATCAAAATTCTATGTGTACTGTACATATTATAAACTAGAAATTCCACTGTCATACAGCCAGCGACCAAAGTGATAATGGAAAAAAAAGGTACTGCTGGGTGAAAACTGCAATAATAGCAGTCAAATGGCACTGCAGTGTAATAGGAGTACTGCAATGGTAGCTGCAATGGTAGCTGTAATATACTGGGTGTTATTATGTACAACAAATAGCAGTAATAAAAGAAAAAGATTATATGTTTATATATTTTCTCTGCAATAGGAGAAATGCAATACTAAAAGTAAAATGGCAAGCTGATGTTTAATATACATATATGTATAATATATACTATATATATTATATATTTAGCTGGGGGCTGTATATCATTGGTCATAGCAACCAATATCAAGAAGTTGTGATATTTATCTAGATTTCCGTATTTATATCTAAAGAATTATGCTGAATTTAAAAATCTAAACATATTTTAGCTGGTTGTCATAGAAATAGATGTGTATCTATAAGAAAATGTAGGCCTATTACTTAATTTTGCAGATATTAAAAACGGCTTGGCAGTACCGCGATATTGAGCACAGCAGTAGTACCATCAACAAAATCTTTAGAAAAATAATAACAGTAACATATTGCACACCATTGTTCACTATATACATGTACTTCGATCTTGTAAATTCGAATGATTATTCTTATAACTAAATCTTATAAAATCGAATAATTTTTCTTACAATTAAATATTGTAATAATCTTATAGGTAATATTGTAAAAATCGTTAGAAAAATATCATCATTATTTCCTTTACTTTCAATGCTTTGGACATTAGTTAGAATACCAAAGTACTCATTATAAGTGTTCAAAATGTCAGAGTCCCGTAGAATCGGCAAGAAGGAAACGATTACTTTTCAGTACTTTTACGTTAATTACAGAAACCTTCAGCAATTAAACATGCCATAGACTGGTGAAATGTGCACATTTTTCTCGTGAAATATGCACGACTTAATAGTTCTACTATTTGTCGCATGGCCATATTGGCGTTTCGTTGGCCGGTCTTAATTTTGATTAGAAAAAGCTTGTCAAGTTTTTATCGCGATTTTTGACCAAATTAATCTGTCTATTTATGTATAATCTGATCAAATATGTTAGTTTTTGGATAATGCGTCAACTTTTCAAATACTTGGTAACATGTTTAAATAGGTTTATCTGTGTTTTGTATCATTATTATACTTAAACGACTCTACACAAAAATGGTTAAAATTTTTTATGGGATTATTGTACAAGGGTTTGGCAACGGCCGTTAACGGATAATTTTTCGGGAGTTGCGTGCACATGTGCATTTATCATAAATCTCCCAAACATTTGCTTCGCTCGTGTTTGGTCGTGGGATTAGTAGCAAAATAGTAGAGTGACCTTTGCAAATATAGTTACTTGTTTAGCGAGTATAAATAAAACGCAACATCGCTATAAACAGTAATGTATGGAGTTCTCACTATCGAGACACATGTAAAGGCTAGCAGTAGTGGGAGAGAGACTTAACGGCAACTGGTTCGGTACACCAGACTTTTGTGACGCTATGTAACATAAATTTTGAGTTTAATTTAAATAAATTCAGAGTAATTTAAGTAAATTCAAAGGTAATGCTGTGTAACATAGCATTATCTTTAAATTTACCGTAAATGAATTTAGCTTATTAAATACGCACACACTTAAAAATAAGTTTTAATATTTTACTAGACTTCATTTCAATTTTGTCATCTTAAGTTTTTATTACTTGTAATTGGCTTTGCGCTTTTTGACTCGCATTCACTATAAATTTTAGCTGACCTCATGAAAACTTTTTTAAAATTAAGTCGACAAAAAGACTGAGTGATGCTGTTCAAATTTGAATTTCAGAAGACATGTTGATGTCATAGGGTAGAGGAAAATGCTGTAACAAAAGGCCAGAAAAGCTTTATGTTCCAAATCGTAAGGTAAAAAAAATCGTAAAACAGGGACATTATAACCCAGGGTGCACTGTACGCAGCGTTTACGGTGGTAAAAGTGTTTTTAAGTTTTTGTGTTTCTTATACCTGAAAGCTATCTTCATAAACATTGCATGGAGATTGCCTGAACATCTCTCATAGCTGAAAACCATGTTATTTTAGTGTCCTTGTTTGTGTAATTAATAAAACTTGTCCTGCTATCAGCAGTACATAATTGAAACAAATTCCTGAGGGTAACAAATATCACATTTTTGCACCAAAAAGTTGGTAGTAACAAACATTCACCAAACTACAAACATATTATCAGAACTAATTAGAGCCTTCCCACTCGTCTCTTTAAGTATGCCAATATTTAAGTTTAAAAATATTTCAAAATTTAAAATCTTTTAACTTGTCTTCAGAGTTATGCTACAATACTTTTGATTATAAATTGCTAACCTGAATTTGAGAGAAGACTACTGGGTTGAAGTTGTTGCTGTAGATCACTCAATGTTTCCTCTAGCTCTTTAATCCTCATCATAAAAACCTGTTCCCTCCATGTCAACTTTTCAGTAACTTCAAACAAATTTTGTGACTGAGTAGCAAAATGACTAGGCAAGAAGTTTTGTAATCCCATATCAAGTGGATTAAACAATACAACAATCGTGCTGCTAAAATTTAACAAAACAAAAAGCAACTGCTTTTCAATTTCAACTTTTTTTGTAAGCAGTTTTTGCTTTGCATTCTTGCCCTGAGACAAATTAATCCGCATCATTGGTTCAGCAAAAAAGCAATTTGAGATCAAATGCCTTTTCTAAAAGGCTTTTGACCTTTTAGAAAAGGTCAAACTCTTTCATTTGACCTTTTCAACAAGGTCAAATGAAAAGATTGTTCTGAAAACCAAACCCTAATAATCTGTTGCTCTACACCACTCGGCCGTGGCTCCACCCAAAGAACTATCATATATTAATACTTAAATTCCTATTATGTTAATGTTTTCATTTATAATTATTTTTTCAGTTCGGGGATTCTTAGTCTGGGTTTGATCAACCCCTAGGAGTCAGTCCCAATGATTTGCAAAGTCATTTATCTATGAAAAGGTTTGTAATTTTGTTGTGAGTTTATGCATTGCATTGGCTTAGTTCTTTGGACGCAGTGATGTTAATGGGCAGTTTATTTTATGCATCAGTAAAATATATACTAACGAGTTTAATGTTAAAAAAACATATTTTATTTTTTAATAGAGAAAGATTTGGTTAAAATGTGGATAAAACCGGTAGGGTTTAGTATGTCCAACATTGTTAAGAGCTGACTTTTTGCATGTTTCCAATTTGTGGAGTGGTCTTCTCCCAACTGTTCATTAAACATTTCACTAGGATTACTAGTGGAAGATAACTACTAAAAGAAGAAACAAGCTTACATGAGATCGTTATCAAATTTGCTACTTGAAACTGTGCAAACCAACTTGTTAACAGATTTATTCTCTTAAAAAGCTTTTGACAAATTTGAAAATCAAGTAATTCTATTAATTTACCTTTTAACACGCATAGTTTCTGATAGTTTAGAATATATCACAGCATTATTCATCTTGCTGCCCTTTGACACTTTCTTACCATTCAGTTACTAAAATTTTGCTGCATGTAGTTTCATGAGCCTTTTTGAAGTGGTTATTGAACCAAGGTAATACGAATCAATTAAATGAAACATGTAATACAAGAAAGCACATTACAAATAATAACCAACTTTTGCTCCTTAAAAGTTTTAAAAGTGCTAGAAATTTTGTAACCCGATAAAATTCAAATGCATTTTTTAATTTGCTCAAAAGGATGTCATTTTGTTTAAATTAAATGAAAATTTAAAATTGAAACACTTTACTTAAGACATCATTTGTTTTTCTCGACCAAATGCTATTAAAATGATACCATAATTTTGGCCATCATTTAAACAAACACTGGATTCTTAAAGAGAAAAAGCAGAAAGTTTGTTATGATATAAAACTGCATGTGTTGCTGGGAATATTAAAAACTAAAAAATATAAGCTGGACAAAAGATGTTTAACATAAACCTTTCTAGTTGACAATAACAAAAGATCTGGTACCATTTATATAGAAATCTCAGTGCCGGTTCGCCTGCTCAGTTATAGCAAACAATTTTAGTAGTAAAAAACCCACTTTGCAGAGGATTGCAGAACCTCCAGTACTGCATGGCATCAAACTTATCAATTAATCTACTCATTCAACTGAGCACAACAGAGATGGTGAAGATATTCATTACATCGGGTAAAATACGCATGACAATGTTGTGTCACACGGAATGATTACCAGCTGGCCTCACTAGGTGAATGACCGGCATTGCACTGGTAAAAAACAGCTTATAAACAGTTGCAGGTAGGATAGTGTAAAGCTAATGAATAGGTAAGGCAATGTGTTGTTTTTAACATCCTTTTATTACCCTTGCCTAACCAGATCAGCACATACGCATGGGTTCAATTTCGATGTTAAAACAGCATAAACGGGTGATGACAAAGTCTCAAGAGCCAGATATTTTAGTCTGTAAACAACTTCTTGCTCAATTCGATCATGAGGATTTTGATATCACATTGAATAAGAAATCAATAAATCAACATTATATGTATGTCCTGTCATTGGCCGATGTTGTCAATACTTCAATGCCACGAGCTACTAACGATGAACATTGCAATCAGTTTGCGACGACCATTGTACAACTAGCAGAGATTTCCCTATGCTAGATGCCCGCAGATTCACCTTCATATAGCTGCTGAATTGATTTTTCAGTTTTATGGATGTATGATATTTAGTAGTCATTGTTAAACCCAGTGTCTAGTTATAGCAATTGAGATCTAGCAATAGAAAAGCAGATTTGAGCTCAGGATCTAGAGGCAGCGAACTTAAACATTAAGCTACATTAACTTAACCATTGAGCTTTACAGAATAAAATAGATTTATTGATAGTCATTACATTGGTTAAGATACTCACGTTTAAAGCGCTTGCTTAGGGTTAATAACTAGCATTGCTGACCGTTACGTGTAACAATTTTTAAGCTGGCCCAAAACGCGAATAATTGTCTAGTAAAGATTTTAATAAATATCTAGCTTTTTAGGTACATGTAAGTTACTCAAATTCATAATTAACAGATGCTCATTGGGATAAAATGCTCTCAAAATCTATATTATGCGGTGCCAATAATTATTGCATCACAACTATTCTTATAAAAACACTAAGGTATAGCTAAAATCAAAATAAATAGATAGTATTCCAGTTATAAATTATATTAACAATTATATTCCAAGTTAAAAGTTCTTGTGGGATTCTCATGGCTGTTTCATCGTAATAAGTACAATTCTGAGCCTCTAAAACAGGGGTCAGGAACCTTTTTGACTGAGAGAGCCAAAAAACCCAGATGTTTCAAAATTTAATTCTAAGAGAGCCGTATATTTTAAATCTCGAAAACATAAAATTAAAATAGAAGAGCAACAAATTTAGTATGTCCGAGCAACTTTAGAGTATAAGAAAATCGGATTTATTTTGGACAACAATGTTTAAATAATAATGTTTCTTTTTATCCATCTTTTGGTTTGAAGGGTTTAACTTTTGATCTAAAAATGATTCATGCTGTTTCAGTGCGGCCTGCGCAGAGCAGAGTACCGAAAGCACTAGAAACTCTCATAACTAGAAACGTTTAAATAAAAATATATCTTTGTTAAATGGATGTTATTTTTTATTTTGTTTATTATTACTGTAATTTCAGCATTATTTGCATTATTATGTTAACTAAATTAACAGCCAATTTATGGATTATTTTTCTACTAATTGATCAAAGAGCCAGATGCAATCATCAAAAGAGCCACATATGGCTCTCGAGTCATATGTGGCTCTCGGAGCCATAAGAACCATAGGAGCCATAGGTTCCCTACTCCTGCTCTAAAAGAACTTCAGGGCCAAAGTTAAGGGTGATGGAGGTTGTGAGTTTCAATGCTTCAAAAAGATTTGGAGTTGCCCTCTTTCAATTAATTCGCCCCTTAACACTTCAACTGTTCAGAGCTGTACTTTATTGATCTTTCTTTGACTAGCGATGCGCATGTTAGTTTCAAATGGAACTTGTAAAATTAGGCTGGCTTTGGAGTCACAGTCACTTTTTAATTTACTCTTTGTACACGTGTTGCGCTAATCAAGCCAGGATTATTATTGATTGGAATTTTCTTTATTATTAATAATATTAATATCTATCTATATTACAAAACAGCAACAAAATGTACTACTTGCTATACAGTTATTCCTTCAATATTTGTCTGAATGACAATCTATTTTCGTTAAAGAAAAATTGTTATGCTAGAATAGGTCTAGGAAGAGGTTGGCATCAGTGCAGTAAGAATCTGTACAATCGGTAGGTTCAGTTATTTAATGAATAACGCAATAAAATAATATAAAGAGTGATGAAGTGAAGAACTATATTCTAAATCACTGTAAGGAACAACAGTTCAGTAACATTGATTGATTTCTGTACAGCTGGGTGCATATATACATACATCATTTTCATTCTTGCATCTACAGGTGTAACTGTTTGGGCACTTATTATTGTATAATGACTCCAGCATTGCACTTGTTGTGCCATGAAACCTTTAAATGAACACCACCTCTATTTGAATGCCACCTCTATTTGACCGCCGCTATATTAAAGAAAAGGTTGAAAAATAGAGCATCATGGCATTCAAATAGAGGTTTTACGATAATTTTACTTGATCGTTTTTCCTTTGCCGTGCTTGTAGAGCTAGAGTAATAAAGAGCCATACTGATCAACCAATCACATTACCTGTAACTATTACAGTTTGTTTACAATCATGATTACTCATTCAGTATAAGACAAGTTGCATGTAAAATCAAGTAACAAGCTGATACTGACTTCTACAACATCTGTAACAGTTTACTTTTTTATGCTAAAGTGGCAGGCATTAGTTTTAACACCTTAAGAAAGCTGTTTGTCCGTTTCGATCAACGTAAAAAAGTAGTACATTACCTGTGGTAAAGGTATTGATCTCTGCACAAAAACTGCATCCAATTGTTGATTTGATGTTGAGAAAGAGTTCTTTAATATGTTTTGGCTGAAGTTGAGCGTACACATGATCATCATCCCTACTTCTAAGATGTTCGTAAATGACCATAACAGTGTTCTGGTGCAGATCTTCTAGAATGTTCTTCACGTAAGAAACTGGAAAAATTTTTAAGTTTCATATTTCCAATTAGCGTCAAAAAACAAAGTAAATAGAAAAACAGTGTAGAAGAAAATGCATCAAGTGGTTGATGGAGTACTTGGTAAACTTTATAACATTCCAGAAGTTTAAATTACATGTACCAGAACAGCAAGGGTAAATACAGTCTTACAGTACAACCAAAATGCTTGTGATCTAAAGAATTTAAGAGACAGAACTAGAATTCTGACATATACACTAACCTGTCACTGGTTTATTTCTTAATTTAGCTTCTGTGGTCTGTATTTCCAGGTCTGCGATTCTGTGTATGTACAAGTCTTCTCTTTCAGTTGACTGATATTTCCCTAGTTCACAATCATGAAAAATAATTCAAGAAATGCACAGACACTTGTTAATAAAAATCTGTCTAATAAATGTATTTTGAAGAGCTATTTCTTGTTTCCTAGCTGTTAAAACTGAAATGGAAATAATAAACACTGGCCACTTTTTATTTTATTATAATGAAACTTGAAGATGTCACTCTGGTAGAAAATACAAAGCACCCATGGCATTTAAATTAATTTATCGAATTAACCCAAATAGCTGTAGTTTTAGACTTCCAACAAGTTATTTTAAAACAACTTACTGATCTTACAGATTTTCAAATATATGTTGTTCACATTGTAGTAAAGCATTAAACCAGTATAATGAAGTTCACATTATCATATTTATTGTTCATTTTATTCACGCTTTTCACATTTTTTACGGTTTTCACATTATTCACAGTTTTCACATTTTTCACATTATTTACATTGTTCATATTATTCATATTATTTACATATATTATTGATCATGTTGTTCATATTCTGTTTATATTTACTATCATTGCTAGTAAATTGCTGATCTTAAGGATAAGTGGATATCATTTCTAATATGTGGGCAACAACAATTAATTTAAGATGACAAAATACCTTCTTCTAGTTCCAGAGTATAAGTATCATCCAGCATGTTTCCGTAGGCTTCAATGACAAGTGATGAGTATGGGTGGTCTTCCAGATGAAAAGCTACATACAGGAAGTGCATAATTAATAGGTATTAGCTTTGTTCAAATTAGCATTAAAACTATAATATTGCTGATGCAAAATTTGATACTAGTAGCTTCTAAATACTACGCTCTTTGGAACAACAAAGTGTTTTTCCGACTTACTTTTAAAACAAAACTACTTCTATTTGCTGTATTACCAGTAAAATTTGTTTTGGGGAACTATTGCTCTACTTGATAGAAAAACTTTAAAATCAAGCAGTCAACTCTGGTTGTTGCTGTATAATACTACATTCATTTGAATAAATAACTGAATTCTAAAAAATTTCCAAAACTGATAATTTCATTCATTGGTTTTTTATTCTTCTATTTGTTTGTCGAGGCTTATATTTAGATGTTCCAGTTTAAGGTTGTAGGCATAAATTGAAGTACCTGATTTTAAAAGCAACATGTATGGGTTCTCTGTTTCTTGCTTTCTCTTGTTTTCTGGGACAAATTCATGTTTAGCAGTCGAGGCTCTTTCATCTGTAAAATCAGTGGGAAAATAACATCTGTTGATTTGTCGATGCATTAACATATGCAGAATGCTTTGGCATAACTATATTTATTATTGTATATTTTTTTATAAAAAACTTTTGCCACAGCTTTTTATAACTCCGAAGATTCTTTTCATTTGCTGCAGCGTACTTCTGTCAGAATGGCCTAAGAAAACGACGCTAACGTAACAAATGACATTTCTTAAACTGGTTATTTAGTATTTAACATAACCACCTCAGTTCTGAGCATTTAAAAAACTTTTTGTATATTGAAATAATATACAAATAATTAGGTTAAAAATATATGAAATCATTTTGGAAGGTTTTTACTTATCTAATATCTACAAGCAGTTTCAAGACTTTAAATCTGCCAGCCACTGTCACTTTAATTAGCTTCAAGTACTCCCTAGGTCATCATGAAACTGAAATATGCTGCTATATAAGCTGAAATATGCTGCTATGCTGCTATATGCACCAATTCATCTTAGTTCGTTGAAAGAGTGTATTCTTGCAAACAACTTGAAAATACTTTTAAATATATTTTAAAAATATATTTAAAAATATTTTTTTTAAATATATTTTTAAAATAAGTTTTAAAAATAAATTTTAAAAATATATTTTGAAAATATATTTTAAAAAAATATTTTAAAAATATATTTTAAAAATATATTTTAAAAATATATTCTAAAAATATTGGAGAAGTATGGAAGTTAAGTTTAAATTCTTAACTCATTTCTTGATGACTCATGTTTCTGAATTTTCTGCTAGCGTTCTACAGTAACTCGCTACTTATACTTGCTACCTCATCGTTCAGTTTTAACAGTTTCAATACTTCGTAAAGTAAAACATAGTAATTAAAAAATGGAAAACTAATAAAAATAAATTAAAAACTAAAATTTATGAATCTTGCTAGTCTGCCCACCTAAATACATTACACAAAGTATCATTGTGATAAGGTCAAAAGGTCATTGTGATAAGGTCATTGTGATAAGGTCATAAGGTCATTGTGATAAGGTCATAAGGTCATTTTGATAGCAGCCAGAATGGTTCTTTGTTTTTTGTTAAGTTTTGTGGAGTGTAAAAGTGTGAAGTGATTGTGACACCCTTTACCATCTGTCTTAAACAACCTTGACCCTCAAAATTGTCTAATGAACCAAAAAAATGAAAAAAGTGGTTTCAAATAATGAAAAAGAGACTTTATTACATGTAGATATGAGTATACCAGTTTCTACTTCAAAGATTTTTATCTTCCACGAGGCATCGGTTCCGATTAACATCGAAAAATAAAAATGCCTTTTTTTTTCGATTTTTATAAGAGTACCTCATTTTTCAATTAACCTCACAAAATGAGGTATTACTGTATACTCTCTGTTAATTGCTTGGTTGCTCTGCTATGTAGGTTGGTATAACTACTACACATAGGTAACACAAGGCTTCTTTCTTGGTAAACGTTATTGTTTTTAAACCACTCTGTTCAATAAGTAGTTCTGTTGCAGCTTGCAGTATGATCAAAAAGCTTTCTGTGGCAAATATTTCTAAGAGATTATAGTTCATAAAAATTTCTGTGATGCATTTAAAAATTTATTGAATTTCTGGTTGCCAATATTTGGTACAATTTTTGGTACTATTTCTTTTTACCAAAACTATTTTCATTTATACGTTTGTGTTTCAAAGAAAACCAAACAAAAACTAGCCCTTGAAAGTGTAACGAACTTATAACATTCAAATTATAAATATGTTTAGAGAGTATATACAGTTACGGGAGCATCATTTTAAACTATCATTAAGCCTCCAGTTCTGTTTTATTTTTAATCATATAGCCTGCAGTGTCTGTGCAAATTTTTAATGCAAATTGCTACACAACTTTCGCGACAAAAATCCATGAATGCGCTCATCGATGGCAGTTGTTCTTAATGCCTGCAAAAGCGAATTACAAAGTTTCTAGTCGGCTGGGTGTATAAGAGGCCCTCAGGAACCAAATGAAGGTTTGAAAGCAAATATTTTTAGCAACCTGGGAAAAGGTGTGGAGCATATGAGGGTGAAATTTGGATGAAAGCGACAACAAAATGTGAAAACACAAAATATGAGAACACAAAATGTGAAAACACAAAATGTGAAAACATAAAATGTGAGAACACAAAATGTAAAAACACAAAATGTGAAAACATTATTAAACGATAGTGACATCATATGAAAAACTTAGCTTTTACACAGACAAATAGACATTCACAATAACAAAGTGAGATATTTTAATATAGATATCAATTGTTTGATGAGAAACATGGCATAAAGGTTGACTTGCAACACAATTCACATTACAGTTATTTGGTATCAAAAGATTCACCATGTCTTACTCTGGTGTGTTGTAAGTGCAAAATATGTGAAAATGTGATTACAAGCTCTTAAAAGCTCAAAATCCAACAGTTAATCGCACCTATTATGAAAACGCCGTAGTTTGGAATCTCTTTATTTCGACGACGTACTCAAACATTGTGGTTATTGTTTTAACACATGATGTCATCATGTGAAATTAAAGGCCAATAAAAGGCTCAATATAAAACGTCTCGTAGCACTAGTTTATAACAAACACTTCGGGTTCTACCAAAAAAGCAGGTATCGAGTATAGATGCTCACTACTTTACAGTTTCGTCTCAGCCTGGTCTAATCATCTAGTCGTAATCTGATCACGTGACCCATACTTCCTGCTAAATAGCGTGAACACTTTCTGCAACATTTTTCGACTATCATATGTGACCAGAGGACTAACACATGTGCATATCAGAGGATGATATTCGCTCCTTTGAGTTAAATTTAAAAAACTAAACAAATTTTTTGGTATGTTTTGAGATATCAGTGCTCAAAATGACAGCATTACAATGACGATGAAATAGACGCCTAAGGACAATAGACATAGTTTTATTGAATGCATGAAGTATATGTGCAAAAATATTTTGACGTATGAGGTTGTATGAAAGTGTAAACAGAAGCCATCATGTTCAGCTATGTCCCATTTGAGCCGTTTTGGTAAGGGGTTCCAATATACGGCGTTCTCATGATGGCTGCGACTAACTGCTCGTTTTTTTTAGCTTTTAAAAGCTTGTAATCACATTTCCACAGATTTTGCAGCTATAACACAGCAGAGTAAAACATGGTGAATCTTTTGGTACCAAATAACTGTAATGAAAATTTTGTTGCAAGTAAACCTTTAAAATTTTGTTACATTATAATACTACAGTAGACCCTCCTATAATGTAAGTTCAAGATAACATAAAGAGTTTACATGTATATGAAGTTTTTGCTTTGTACTATGTAAAATATTTCATATAATGTAAAGCGTCAAATCGGGCGAGCTCGCTTATTTGATTGAAGGGTAACCTATCTTTCCGCATTTGTGAGAAACAAAAATGATGGGCATATAGCATTATATTTATTATACTTGCAACTTCTGTGACATTCTAGGTCGTGATGATAGATCAGATACGTGCCGACAAATAAAGAAAATATGCAAATCATAGAAAATGAACGTCAAAGATGCATGCTCCCTGTCAACTTATTGTAAAATAACCGCAATTGTGGTCTATAAAAACCAGTGAAGTTGATCACACAAAAAAGAAAAGTTGGTGATGCAAACTAATAATGTTGCAGTTACGAAATAAATAAAAATAAATAAAAATAAATAAAAATGTTAAGTCTAGTTTTTTTTGTATGGCAAACAGGGTGAGTTTGGAAAGATCTTCAAATGGATTAGGCAATTTACATTCATATGTATTTCATATGCATGTTTGAAAAATGAATGAAAATACATATTTCATATGTATTTTCATACATTCATGTATTTTGCTGTTCACAGGTGAAATTATATCGAACCTAAAAATTTAGTACTCTGTAACTTACAGTAACTATTTAATGTGAAATGATTTAGAACTTTGTTTGCAGCTGATGGGTGTCACCAGAATCTAGAGCCTTCTTTGCCATCAATTAGTTGACTGCAGCAACAACAGTGGTACATCAAAGTTACATAGGTTCCAAAAACATTTTTTAGCATTTTGGTAAATGTGGTTTTCTCTTTAAAAATCACCTCATTAAAATTAGTCTCACCTAGATCAGAATAATTATACTAGCTATTTGTTATCAATTCCTTCAGAGAACAAAATCATTTCCAACCTATTATATTTGATTTTCTAAAATGCAGCAGATACTGTTAAAAATACTGGCAAATCTGCTCTGATTTTTATGTGGGTTAAATAATTATCATATTAAATGTTGAATTTTAAAATGGAACAGTTCCTAGCCATAATGTAAACAGCTTCGATGTAATGTTGTATTACAAGTTTTTATGTATTAAATATAACATAAATTATCAATGATGCTAATGATTCATACTACAAACAGAAATAAATAAATCATATGTAATTTGCTTGCTTTTAATTCCCTGCTAGGAATTATTCTTCATTTTTTCTGGTTTGGCAGATTTAGTATGAAATATATAAATGTCAAAAATAAAATTGAGAGTGATAGAAAAGACTAGCTAATGGTGGGGCTGCTTTAATATTTCAAAAAATGAAGTTTGAGAAATAAAAAACACTTACTCATTTCTGATCATAGATCCTTTAATTATAACATCTGTTTTGAGTTATTTGGTTTGAGCAAATACATCGCGAGATGGCAAATATTTCGTTTATAAGCAAATTCTACCTGAAAGAAATATGCTGAAATTTCCTAGGGCAAAACCTCGGTTGCTAAATCTACATACTGTTATATCATCCATAATGAAACACTTATTCAAACTTATGCAACTCAAGCATTAATTTTAAAAATTGAAAAAATAAATAGTTAGTGGAAGGAAAACAATAACTATGTTTTCATTACGTGATTAATGCGATATATCTTTTGAGTAACTTGATTTGAACAAATACATTGTTATATGCCAAGATTTTTATTTATAAATGAATTCAAGTTGCAAAAGAATATAGTGCATTTTTAGAGCAAAACTTCTATTGCTATTCTTATTACTTATCAATATATATATATATAAATATATATATAAATATATATAATTATACATATATTTATATATATACATATATACATGTATATATACTTATAATCTATTACATATTTTTAAGTGTTAATATTTTTGTTTATTTATTACTTGATTAATTTGAGAGTTAGCATCATCCACAAGATGGAAATAAAAAAACCCGCAAGGGAAGCAAGTTTTATCACTCGCAAATTTTTATCCAAAGTTTTACTCTTGCAAAACATGGAAACCGAACAAATGCTATTTTCTAGTTTTAAATATTATAGTTGTTATAGAAATGCAAAGCAAGTAAATATCTAAACGTCTTGTTTCATAGGAACTTGGTGGTTGGTAACTAAAACATCTGGGGTCTATAAAAACTAATAAAGGTGACTAAAAGAAGCATTACCTGTGTCTGTGAGAGACATGACTGCTACAGTTATCTGTGATTGTCCAAAGTCTTAGAAACGGTTGAGTTGTTAACAGACGTACATCACCTAAAATATGTACCAGAGAGAATGTCATAACTGAAGCATATTATTTTTATAATAGCGAGAAACCAACTTGCAATCTCTAAAGAAAGCTGTCTCATGTATATGAACACTGCATAAAAAACACAGAATGTGCATTTTTTACTCTACCATTTTCTACTATTGTAGGATTTTATTATTTAGTTTTTATTGCTATATATATACATTATATTTTCATTATTTTATTTATTTTAGTATTTTTCTATTACAACTTTTTCTGTCTCCTGAAATAAAACAGATACTATTAAGGAGTACTGCTTGTGATGGCTTTTTTTGTACTTAATTTTTTGTTTTTTTTCAATGTTTTTTGCTTTCAGTTAGTCTAATGCCCAGTGCACATTTGCAATATAGTTGTTTTAAATATAGTTAAAATTAGTTGGTACATAAATTTTGTTTTCTCAGCTAGATTTTTCTCAATACGGTTTTTAGCACTTGCCATAAACTTATAACTATGTTGTTTTCTATAGACTGATTTCCAAGCTACTTATCTGATTACTATGATATTTGCCATTGAATTACCTGTAAAGGACTTACCTTAGCCTTATCCGTAAGGTACTTACCCTAGACTGATTCATAACATTTTGATCTATAAACTCAAGCAAAACAAAAAATATGTAAAAGATTAGTAGCTTTATCAGATGAGCAACAGAAACATGTAAAATAATGATAACAACAAGAATTTGGTTAAAAGACAAACATAGACTCACTATTAAAAATAACTGGCTACAAGCTAGTTTTGGTAATGGCAGTGCGTATTCTACCTCAACAAGCCCATTCTACAAAACAAGCAATTTTATCGATGACAAGTAGGTTCACTAGTTTTTTCTTTATTCTGTAAGGTACACACAATTTTATAAAAACATATATTTTCCAGAATAATTAAATTCAATTGAAAAATGGTATTAACAAGTAGGCGGTTAAATGGTCAATTTAAATTGGCGAGCACATTGCCTACAAAAATTACGTTCTCTCTCGGCTTATGTATGACTAGATTTATAGTTAATCTCTAAAATACATGCAGTTTTATAAAAATGAACATTGTTCAAAATAATTAAATTCAATTGAAAAATAGTATCAACAAGTAGGTGGTTATGTCAAGGGAGAAATTTTAAGTTTAGAATTTTAGAAATAAGAATGAAAACTGTATTGTTTGTGTTTCCTCTGATTGTAATAATGTTACGGTTCTATGGTTCTATGTGTAATGGTTAGCCTCTGGACCTTGAGTTCAATTTCTCCCAAGACAAATTTTGGCAGCAGACAAAGTAGCATTTCTGCCCACAAAAATCAGACTGCTGCTATAAGGCCAAATTGAAATAACAACTCAATCAATGGAGATGGGCACTCCTATAATAGTTCTCGTTGCAATTTGTTTTGACAGTAGCTCGCTATTGATATGATGAGCCCAAGTATCAAAGTTCAACACAAGTAGTATTGAGATGCAAGGCCTACTACTGATTGTAAGCAATTATCTAATAAACAACAAGAATGTGCCAGTGGTTTGTTCTCAAGTGTCTGCAAACTCTATTTTCTTTAGATCAAAAATAACAGTAATGCTGTCAATACTCACTAGCCAAAGCAAAAATAACAATACGCTTGTAGAATTAGCCCTATTAGTTATGGCCCTTCTAGGTTTAATAGTTACATGTCTGCGAAGCATGTAGTGACGCCGGTGTGTAGTGATGGCTCCTTCTGCTGGCAGGGGGCTGAATAAATTCTCCTCTCTAAGGGCTTAGTAGTTTTCCTGGCTTCCCACCTCTTGGGGTAAATTGTATCACTGTGTGTTTTTCCTCCTCAATGGGTTGATCCTCTGCAGGCTATCTGCCGCAGACTCCTATGGCTTATAATAGCCTCTTTCTGCCAATCTTTTGCTGCTTGGCTAGTTGCCAAGTTACTGTCTCTGGCTCGCTGCCAGATGCGCTCTGCCTTGGCCTGCTGCCAGCTCCTCTTTATATACTTATTCTCAGATCGTTGAAAAGTGTCAATGGCTGCCTGAGTTCCAGACCTGTATTCCCTGGTTGCAAGTTGGGGCGGCTAAGCAAGTTGGGGCGGCTAATGTTAGGCGACGAGTTATGAGCATCTGGGGGTTTAGAGGGGCCGTGTCTGCCCCCCTCAACAGTTTCTTTTATGTAGGGCCTCAACCGGGCATCTCATGTAAAGTTTTAAAAGATTTTATCGGAAAGTATAAACATTTTTTCTATTATTTGAGACTTGTTTGTTTTAGGTGATGTGACTGCCAGGACGTTTTCAGATTAAAACAGGCTAAACTTGACTGCAGTTGAAACGCTCAGAAAAAATACATCTTTTTCTTTTGAGCGTTTCAACAAAGATCAATTTCGCCGATTTTATTTTAAGCTCATCCTAAGGTTTCTACGCTTTCGTGGAGCTATTGCAAAGCGGATGTTTGTTAAAACTTGACCTTTTGCAAACCTTTATAGAAGTCGTTAATAAGAATATTTTGCCGATGATGATAATAATGACGCCCAATAATTATTGAAAGTTGACGTTTATCTATATGGCTTGGAATAAAGTGATACTCTACAGCAATAAGAACGGCTCCCGTAGCCGTTGGGCAAATAACTGTTCGAGTTAATGCTATTGAGGTCGAGTTATCTAAAGCATTTTATCATTGTATAGAAACGGACCAAACAAATCCGTTCAAGTTAACCAAGTGTTCGTGATAAAATTTTACATTTTATCCGAGGGCGAGTTATCCTAGTTTGACTGTACTTAGCCACCAAAGATTCCTAAAAAGTTGAGGCGGCTCAGCCGGCCAGCCACCCCAGGGATTACGGGCCTGCTGAGTTCATTCTTGCTATCTCACAACATTCCTGTAATGTCTATTTTTAGTAACTTCATGTCAACCAGCATTCCTTTCTGACAGCTGACATCTGACGTCATATTTTTGGAATTCCATGACAATGCTGGGAATCCCAATAAGCTAACAAGTCAATAAGCTAAGAGACTAAGTCGATACTTTCTACAAGATTGGCCATAACCTGAAAACCATCAATAGCTGATTCATACAAAATGAATTTTGCTATAATACTCATCCTGAGACAGCTACACATATAGTTATCTATCTAACATAAGGCAAAATAGATATTCATATTTCATGTGATGCATTCTACAGTTATTACATAACTTTTTTTTGTTTTTCATAACATTAAAATTCAAGCGCAATTATATTATGATTTCACAAAGTCATTTTATCTATTATAGGTGATGTGATAAGTTATATATATATAAAAGTGTTGTAAATACTTGACCGGTTGATGGTTTGATGTATACGTGTCCCTGCTTGTGCTTGTTGTCACTCTGCAAAATAATATTGGGTAGTTCTTGTGATGTATTGTTCTACTTCCTGTGTAGTGGTGGCAATTATAATTGATTTGTAGATGGTAACACATCTCCTTCATGTGTAAGGGTGATAATCATAATTGGGAGTACATCTATCATGCTTGTTAATGTCTCTCATCAGTTGTAATGGTTAAAGACGTTAAAGGGCTCATATGCTTGATATTTTCATCAGTACTTCATTTAGTACGCTGTTTGTGGCAGCGGGGTGGCAATGCTTCAAATCTACTATTATGCTGTCATTGTAACGCTCCAATGCTTCTAACACTGATGCATTCTTAGCCCCGCTGTTTCTCATGCTGACCTGTCAGTGCTTCAATCAATGATGCATTCCTAGCTGTCATATCTAATGTTTCGTCCTCCTATCTCTGTAGTTTCTAACGCTGACCTACTTTATTCGCCTGTCACAACAATGATCATTATCTCAGTTCATTAACATTCATTACGCACTTCTGTATCTTGTCTTTGTTTTGGTTAAGAAGGCTAGATAGGCGTGTGGTATTGCAGTTTCTCAATCCTCATTAGATGGCTCTCCATCGCATAGCCAATTTGCTTCAGGTTGAAGAATGTCGATCGCTACTCTATCAATTTTGGGTAGGTCATTCAGGAAATATATTGCGCTCGCTATATCATCGTGACAGACAATCGCATTGGATATATATACTTGCCTATTATTTCACGTAAGTTACTTATAATTATTATGAATCTATTTATCCTTAATTGTCGATAGATATCCAGTAGTGTATCTGCCTTAAGATCAGGCTGTAAAGTATTTTCCTCTTTTTATAACATTTTTATGTAGTTTTTCTTTAATATGTGTTGATATATGTGTAGAGCTAGATGCTGTAAGCTACTCCCATTCATAATGTGGCCCATCGTCATAAATATAATCCGTCATCCGCTTTTTCTTTGTACGGCCTCGTAGCTCGTACTTTCTGTTTGTTGTTGTCATATTTTCAGGCGTGTTTTTTCCTCCAAGACTTCAATATTGCGATTGCATGTTGCTCGGCAGTTCAGATATATCGCCATGCGTTGCCTTTGTGGCATTGTTGTCTATCGCACCTGGGTGTTGTTGGCTTGTTTGTGAGAAAAATGGGTGCATTAAATCTAGGTAATGGATTGAGAATGTTTGGCTACTATATTTCCTGTTCATCTTTGGTTGCGATAGATAGCGTCTACTTCTTTGTTTGAAAGGCATATTCATTGCTCGCCAGTCGTAATACTTCTTGTATATTTGTAGATTGAGCAGTGTTACCTCTGGTGTACAATCTTTAGTTTTGGAGCACGTTATTCCTTCACGTAAGTCCAGTATTAACTGTGGGTGTGATATGGCACAATCTGCTGTATGACATAGCATGAATTTGACTGGGTATGCTTTTGCTTTTCCAATTAGGCTGCTAATCAAAATAGTTATTGCTGCTACAACAATCAGTCCTACTGCTTTTTCCATAGCGGTTGTCAGTCTTTCTGTCTTATGTCTTGTGCCAAATTGAACAATATTACGCTTTGGCAATTGTTGAAACTCAAAAGAACTGTCCTCATGGCTTTCTGGCACTTCTGATGCATGTTTTTCTGTTTGGCTTGTTACTTGCCGCACTGCGTTTGTTTCTGTTGTGGCAATTGCTTCTATGTCTGGCTGCTTTATTCGTGGCTGAGGAGTTGTCTGCTCTTTCTTTGGCTGAAGAGTTGTCTGTTCTCTCTGTGGCTGAAGAGTGGTCTGCTCTATCTGTGGCTGAAGAGTTGCCTGCTTTTGTTCAGTTGCAGCCCATTCAAGTTTCTCTTCTGCATGAACTGTTAGTGTAGGTAGGTCTGAGTTTAGATTATTTACCACTCTTGTCCTATTAGTGTCTTGACCTTTATGATTATTGAGAGTGTTGACAGCCCTCGGCTGGCTTCTGGTGTCTCGTAAGCGCATCATGCGATTTTGTTGGGTCATTCGTGCTTCTGATGTAGAGTTGGCTGCTCTCCTACAAAAGTAGTGCTGATGACCAATGCCATTTCAGTTTCTGCATATGGGTCTGCCACCCATTGTGAACTCTTGGCCCACATGCTGGCGATGATGTTCTCTTGCTGTTTGCATCTGGTTTTGTCTCCATGGTTGCCATTGAGGTGCTTTTGAGAAGTTGGTATTTCTTTGATTTCTCCAACGATTATCAAATCTTCTGCCTGAGTGATATCGTGCCTGGCCGTTTTTATAGTTGTCGTGAAATTGTTTACCCATTGGCTTATTCCATCTTCTGTCTCTTCAGCTTGGGTTTGCTGCTGAATTGCTACCATAATTTCTATCTCGTTGGAACCAGTTTTTATTATTATCCTGTCGACGTCTGCTCTATGCTACTCTCTCAGCTTCTCTTAGCTCCAGGTTTTTCAGGCTGTGCTTCATTGCTTCCATCTGTTCTTCCAGTCGTATGTCAGATTTACTGCGCTAATGTTTGCGTGTGCTGATTCATTAAGTAGAATAGCATTTGTCTTTTCCATTCTTTGTGCTGCTTTGAAGGCACTATCCGCTGTAGTAATACTAGGGTTGTTCAGCAAGCTTCTTTTGAAGGTCACTGACAGACCTCGAACAAATGATGATAGTATTATCTGGTCTAGAGCATCAGCATTCATGGTGGGAAACAGTCTTTTAGCCATAGTAGTGATGCTAGCAAAGTACTTTCCAACACTTCCAGGCTCCTGCTTTACTCTGTTGTTTAGATCTACTGAGTTAGCTATTCCATCTGTCACCCCAAAATCTTCAGCGAGTTCAGCTGTGAGTGTGTTGTAATCTTCTTTAATGGTGGGATTTCTCGCTATTATATTGCGATAAGTAATAACGGCGCCTTCGGTGAGATGTAGTGGGAGTGTTTTTCCTCAATTTTCTTGTGGAATACTTAAGGCTTGGCAGTTCAGCTCATAATTGTCTGTCCATTCACTGAAGGTGGTTTCTGCTGAAGGTCCATTTGAGAACTTTTCTACTTCAGGTAGTTTTGTAGCTACATTTATTATGTTTGTAGATTGCCCATCTACTCACGCCATAATTTTTTTTGCCGGTAGTCTATGCAGTTGCTTGGTAGGTAGTCCTTGTGTTTGTTTACCTTGGTTGTAATTTAAGTCGAAGCTGTCAGGTTCATAGTAAGGCATCCACTGCTCCTGCAACCGTTGGCTGCTTTGTCAGTAATGCTTCTGGCTTGCTGTATTTGGCCGAAGTATTGATTTATAGGTATCTTTTTCCTGATTACCTTTTCTGCCCAGTAGCATCTGTGGCTGGTTATGTTCAACCTCACATTCTGGATAGTTCAATCCCTGTCTCAACTTTAATCTCTGCTGTGATTTGCTGCATAATCTTTCTTCATCTAGCTCTCACTGTTTTGTTCTTTTAGCCATGCTAACTGCTCTTGTTCACATTCTTCATATCTTTTTGAGTATGGCTCTTGTAGGAATTGTCTCCTTTCTTGATATGATGTTCTGCCATGTTCTTTGTCCACTTCAGCTATGCGATGCTGTTTTGATTTAAGTATGCTTTTCTTTGGTGTTATATCAGGTGAGTAATTATAACGCATTGCTTTTCGAGGCTGATAGCATTCTTCGTCTACTCTTGGCAGTTATCGGTGTCTTTGCTCGTAGCGAGTTGGCTGCTCATTATCATGTATGTTCGCTCTCTTTTGTCTGTAATTTTGTATGGGCTGGTAGTTGTCTGCTGCCTGGCTCATGAAGTCTTGGTCCTGCTTGTCTGCTCTGCTACGCTCTATTTTAAATTAGTTTCGCTTGGTACTGCGCTTTCGCATGCTTGGTTGCATAATTCTACATGTACAATTCTCTTCATCTGAGCTTTCTTCTTCATTGCTAATTAACAAGGCATCTTTCATTGGTATGTACTGATTGGCGCGGGGTATTGACTCTATTCTCTTGTAACTGAGAGTTGGGGAAGATTTATACTTTTGAGGCGGTACTTCTTCATTAATTTTGCAAATATTTAAAGGTGACCACGGTAAGTTAGCATAGTGTCCGTGCTCCATTATTTTTATGTGTGCTTTGTTTAGTTCGAAGATCCTCATCACTGAGCATGTCATGGGTCAATCTATATAGCCTGTCATTATATCTAGCTTGTGATTCTGCCTTACTATTGGCTGTAGTGTCACTTCTACGATTGGGTGGTTGTGCTAACATGGCTCGATCTGTGTATTCCTCGTCATCTTCACTAACTTCTGTTGCAGGTGCTCTGGCTGTTGGTGATCGACGTACCGCAGGCGTGGAAGCAAGGGGATCTGTGCAGTTGCACTCATTTCTGTATTTGTCTCGATAGAAAAATGTCTTGCCATCAGAATCGACATTCATCTGTAGCCTTGGTCTCATAGGCGTCTGGCTCCGAATAATATATCCATCATCAGAACCGATCTCGTTATCTACAGCTGTTTTATCACGCGCCTCCTCATCTCAACTATCATCTTGCTGAAGAAGCTCTTCCTGTTGCTGTAAGTTTTTAGTAGTCATTTCGTTGCCCTTCATGTTTTCTTCAGCTACTTCTTTTGCTTCTGATTCATGCATGTTTTGCGTCTCTTCTGCTCGCGCATCATTCCTGTTCCTTCCATTTCTTGGGGACTGTACTCCGATTAAATGTTTGCCTGTCTCTCGTAGCCGGCTCATAATGGCATAAGCTTAATATAATATGCAAAAGTATATATTAAATACTCAAAGCAGTACCAACTAGTTGATACAGATATTTTTGTTTGGTAATAATACCAAAAAAGAATGTTTCTGGAAAAAAGATTCATAAGTAGCGCAAATATATCCAAAGCTAGATAATTGAATCCAAAAATCTTTTTAAATAAAAATATTCGAGTTAATCTCGGGTTTCAACCTCCACTTTGTCAAGAGAGAAATTTTGAAATAATTAAACTTTATATTTAAGAATTTTAAATTTAGAATTTTAGAAATAAGAATGAAAACTGTATTGTTTGTGTTTCCTCTGATTGTAATAATGTTATGGTTGTATGGTTGTATGGTTGTATGGTGTAATGGTTAGCCTCTGGACCTTGAGTCCAATCTCTCCCAAGACAAATTTTGACAGCAGACAAAGTGGCACTTCTGCCCACAAAAATCAGACTGCTGCTATAAGGCCAAATTGGAATAACAACTCAATGAATGGAGATGGGCACTCCTATAGCTTTCGTTGCAATTTGTTTTGACAGTAGCTCGCTATTGCAATGATGAGCCCAAGTATCAAAGTTCAACACAAGTAATATTGAGATACAAGGCCTACTACTGATTGTAGGCAATTATCTAATAAACAACAAGAATGTGCCAGTGTTTTGTTCTCAAGTGTCTGCAAACTCCATTTTCTTTAGATCAAAAATAACAGTAATGCTGTCAATACCCACTAGCCAAAGCAAAAATAACAATACGCTTGTATAATTAGCCCTATTAGTTATGGCCCTTCTAAGTTTAATAGTTATGTGTCTGCGAAGCTGTAGTGATGGCTCCTTCTGCTGGCAGGGGGGTTGAATAAATTCTCTTCTCTTAGGGTTTAGTAGTTTTCCTGGCTTCCCGCCTCTTGGGGTAAATTGTATCACTGCATGCTTTTCCTCCTCAATGGGCTGATCTTCTGCAGGCTATCCGCTGCAGGCTCTTTTGGCTTATATTAGCCTCTCTCTGCGCCCTCTTTTGCTACTTGGCTCGCTGCCAAGTTACTGTCTCTGATTCGCTGCCAGATGTGCTCTGCCTTGGCCTGCTGCCAGCTCCTCTTGATATACTTATTCTCAGATCGTTGACAAGTGTCATTGGCTGCCTGAGTTTATTCTTGCGTATCCCACAACATTCCTGTAATGTCTATTTTTAGTCACTTTGATGTCAACCAGTATTCCTTTCTGACAGCTGATATCTGACGCAGTCTTTTTAGGATTCCATGACAATGCTGAGAATCCCAATAAGCTAACAAGTCAATAAGCTAAGAGACTAAGTCGATACTTTCTACAAGATTGGCCATAACCTGAAAACCATCAATAGCTGAATCATCCAAAATGAATTTTGCTATAATACTCATCCTGAGACAGCTACACGTATAGTTATCTATCTAACATAAGGCAAAAGAGATATTCATATTTCATGTGATGCATTCTACAGTTATTACATAAATTTATTTTGCTTTTCATAACATTAAAATTCATGCGCAATTATATTATGATTTCACAAAGTCATTTTATCTATAATAAATGATGTGATAAGCTATATATATAAAAGTGTTGTAAATACTCGATCGGTTGATGGTTTGATGTATATGTGTCCCTGCTTGTGCTTGTTGTCACTCTGCAAAATAATATTGGGTAGTTCTTGTGATGTATTGTTCTCCTTTGCATGTAGCGGTACAATTATAATTGATTTGTAGATGGTAACACATCTCCTTCATGTGTAAGGGTGATAATCATAATTGGGAGTACATCTATCATGCTTGTTAATGTCTCTCATCAGTTGTAATGGTTAAAGACGTTAAAGGGCTCATATGCTTGATATTTTCATCAGTACATCATTTAGTACGCTTGTGGCAGCGGGTGGCAATGCTTCAAAGCTACTACTATGCTATCCTTGTAACACTCCAATGCTTTTAACGCTGATGCATTCTTAGCTAGCCTGTCTTGACAAACTGTTGATTTTGCGGAGTCGTTCTCCCGTCGAGCAGTTGAGCAACACAACAGCTTGTCACAAGACGTACTGCACCTGATGCATCAGCTGCACTTATAGGGAGTTGTTCTCTTCCGTTTATGCGGTTTGGCTGCGTTGTTATGTCGGTCGCTGGTAATCATAACGACTTTCGCGCAAAGATTTATGTAGAAAAAATAAAATTATAACGTTTAACCAGCGACCAGTCTCTGCAGTAAACTTTAGTAGAACTTGAGAACTTAGGCAACAACAGTGACTAAACATGTCGTTGTTTGTGCGCTCAGTCAGTTTTATTTCTATTTTTGTATCAGTCAGTTTTATTTGATCTTATAGATTTTATTTTCAATTTATTTTATTCTTAAATTCTACTAACGTTCACAACAGAGACTGGTCTTCGGTTAAACGTTGTAGTCTTATTTTTTTCTACATAAATTTTTGCGCGAAATCCATTATGATTACCAATGGAGCAACCACCATAACATCGCAGCCAAGCCGCATAGACGGAAGAGAACAACTCCCTTTCAGTGCAGCTGATGCATTAGGTGCAGTACGTCTTGTGACAAGCTGTTGTGTTGCTCGCCCGCTCGACGGGGGACAACTCCACCAAAACAACAGTTTGTCAAGACAGGCTAATTCTTAGCCCGCTGTTTCTCACGCCGACCTGTCAGCGCTTCAATCAATGATGCATTCCTAGCTGTCATATCTAATGCTTCGTCCTCCTATCTCTGTAGTTTCTCACACTGACCTACATTCTGATCTTCTGCTGACTCTAACGTTGACTTTCAAGCTGGCCTTTCAGTGCTTCCAACACTGATTCATTCTTAGCCTTGTAGTTTTTCATGCTTTTATCTTAGCGTTGCAATTTTTGCAATGCCAATCTTTGGTGTGATTGCTGTTTTCTCTTACTCTATTTGCTGCAGACTCCAAATTTCATTGTTTCAAGCCCTGACAGTTAAACGGACAATTTAAAATGGCGAGCACATTGCTGACGGTAATTAAGTTCTCTGTCAACCTTTGTATAGCTAGATTTTCATTTATTCAGTAAGAATTAAAAAAAATTGTTAAAAAAATTAGTAAAAAAATGTTCGTTGAATTATAGAATTTTATATTATACTGTAAAACCAAAACCTAACAGCATATCCCAAAGAATCTGTGATTAGATACAGACCTGTCAACCTGTATACATAACCAGACCTCTCAACCTGGTGCTATGCAAATGAGGGAGAAATTTGCCTCTAAAACCTCGCGCTAGCGAAAAAGTTTTTAAATGGGGACCTAGGCAGGTTAACATTGTATTTCAGCTCTAAAATTATGCTTAAGTGAATTACAAAATTATGAAAACAAATTACTGGCAACTTTTATTAACTTATCGTTCTACATTTCAGTTTTGCAAAAAAACATTGTACAATATCCATGAAGATGAATGTAACGTAAACTCAAAACTCTCAAAAGTTTACTGTAAATGAATTTGGTAATTAGACAGGGAAGCTATGTCATCTCTACATTTGAGTTTGCACTTGAGTCACTTTGAGTCAGTCTTTTATGTGTCGTAAGACACATAAAATAAAAGTCAAAAGTTCCGTCCGCCATAATCAACTCTAAAGTTAGCTTTGCACCATGTACAATGACAGGACGATACATGCCAACTACCCTTAGTGCTTGATGTATCAAAGGCCATTCTTTGGTCCATTCCGGTTTAAATTTTTATGTGTACTTGACTTTTTTGGACACAACTGAATAGTAGATCGTATCCTGTGACTTAAAAACAAGAAAATGTCAAGGCCGTAAAAAACGCCCACCCAAAGGGCTTTTATACATATAAATCTTTGCTTGGACCTAGGCGGCGCGTAAACGTATGAAAAACAAATGTGCTGAAATGTACGAGTGCCTAGTTTAAAGGCCAAAAAATTACCGAACAATAATTCTATGCACGAAGCCATAAGAAAGTGTCTTTGGCAATACAGCGAGTCTTTCGTTATTAGTGCTGCACAGTATCTTTGCACGTACATTTGATTATTTGGTCTCTAAATATTAGAGGTGGAACGAGACCGGCTTTTAAAGTTCGAGACGAGACTCGAGACACTGTCTTGTAAAGATTCGAGACTCGAGATACGAGACAGTAAAATAATGAGCTTTGGTGATGATTTCACTACACAAGGACTAGCGTACTCAATATATAAAATTGATAAACCTACTTTTAAATTGAATTTTCACCTGGTGTAAACGATTTAAATACAACATTTTAATAGCGATATGCATGTATTTTTTGTGAAAAAAAGTGACACAGACAGCACCAAAATAGCGAAGTTATATTTTTCTAAGAATTTTGAGCTTGATCAATAATAATTATTATAAACATATTGCTTTGTACATGTATATTTTTACCATCTATTGAATAGGTCTTACTTTTTAATGTAATGTGTAATGAAACCGATAGCGGTCTATCTACAAAGTACCGCGACTAAAAGAACACACGATCACGCTTTCATTCTTATTGTTTCATTTATGTTAAATTTTGTTTGTGTATTAATTGTAGTAAGTGAATTATATTTAAATTGTACTCATGAAATTATTTGAATTACTGTACATATTCTTATATTGAACTAACGATAATGTCATTGTTACCCGAACACGGACTATGGTCGACACGGCCTTAAGTTCGTTTTTTCGTGTCTGGGCAGCGAGAGGAAATTGGCACACTAATAACTCTGTGAGAGAAGTCAAGAAAGCACGATTGTGCCATCTGATGGGCGATATGACATCAAAACCAAAGCCGTATAGCTTCAGAGTCCCACATCAAAAAAACGAAAGCAAAAATTATGTTTCCAAACAAACCCGATCAACATGCGGATCTCTAGTGGAATATTCTTACGACGCTCTCAACATTTCACTTTTTTGCCTTTATTTTATTTTTTTACAAAAAAATTTTAGTTTCTTGTAGGAAATTTTGTCCTCTTTCAAATGGTGTATGATACAACCATCAACTTTAAAGCAACTGCCAATGAGAGTAATATTTGTTGGTTAATGTTGCGGCCTCTCCATTGTAACTTATATGAAAATACAGTGAAACTCGAATAACTCGCCCTCGGATAGCGCAAACACATGGTTAACTCAAACGGTTTCTTTGGTCCGTTCCCACATAATGATAAATGGCTTTAGATAACTCGACCTCAACTCCGTTAACTCGAACAGTTTTTTGTCTAACGGCTACCTAGACAGTTTTTTATCACTTTAGAAAATCACTTTATTCCAAGCCATAGAGGTAAACCTCAACTTTTCGTGATTCATAGACGTTGTTATCACCACCATCGACAAAATATTTTTGTAAACGACTTTTCTAAAGGTTTGGTGAAATTTCATTTTTACCAAACATCCGCTCAGGGATCGCCCTTTGGAAGCAAGGAAAAGCGAGTTAACCTTCGCACAAACTTCAAGAAAAATCGGCAAAATTGATCTTGGTTAAAACGCTCAAAAGAAAA
This sequence comes from Watersipora subatra, assembly GCF_963576615.1. Taxonomy (NCBI): domain Eukaryota; kingdom Metazoa; phylum Bryozoa; class Gymnolaemata; order Cheilostomatida; family Watersiporidae; genus Watersipora; species Watersipora subatra. The sequence goes on from NC_088713.1 coordinate 44,694,760, forward strand.
ATATGTCTTTTCTTCTGAGCATTTCAACAACAATCAAGTTTTGCCAATTTTGATCTAAAAAACGTTTTGGCAATAACATCACCTCAAACAACAAACCAATCTCAAGTGATAGAAAAATCTTTATACTTTTTGATAAAAAGTTTTAAACTTTACATTAGAAGCATTTAATTTGAAACAAGCCATTTATGCTTTTGATTTATATTTGTTTGTATATGTACATGTATCTACTAATAAATAAATAAATACATGGACTTGTGACAGTGCTCTAATAACTTTAACGCTCTGATAACTCGAACACTTTTGCTCGGTCCCGTGAAGTTCGAGTTATTCATGTTTGACTGTATCAGTTTTTAGATACAAGTCGTGATACTCACCCAAATCTTTAACATTTAATTGCTGCCATACTTTTTGAGCGTGTTTATAATTGGATGGTTTAACGTCGGCGTATCTACTGAGAGAAGATTTAAAAGCTTTTTCGGGAGGTAGAGATGTTTCTTTAGATCTATCAAAAGAGTTCATATACTCGTACGGATAAAAACCTTTTCTAGATAAAAGCTCATGATCATCGGGATAAGCCGCTCTCAAATGGGGCAAGTTTTTGAAATTAAATACCAATCCTTCGAGATTATTGTTTAAAAATGGTAGTGAGTCGATAAACTTAAATCAATTGGTAATGGTCATTGACACATACTTTTCATCTGTATGACATCTACAGCCGCTTTTCCATTATAAACTTTGGCTATGACATGAAAATCATAGCCTCTAAAATTGTGAAATACAACTAAAATTTTATTCAAAACTCTAAGTTTCAGATTACATTTAGAGTGAGCCGGTCTTCAGTACAGACCAGACACACGATCATGGTCTCTAACCTTATCATCGGATAAAGATTTTCTACATATTCAACAATGAGTAACTTTTTGAAATTCTTGTTCTTGTTGCGGAGTTATTGTAATAGGGATTTTTGGTATGGATTTTACTAGGCGATCAATTTCATTTAGTTTTTTATAAAATTGTTTCATGCAGTCTTTTCCTCTGTAAAGTTGAAATCTCAAAGGTTTACCTTGTGAGTTTATCAAGTGAGTCGCAAACCCGCAAGGTACGTGAGCATCATCTTGTATAATACACTCAAATCTGAATCTACTACATAAGGAACTTTTTCCATGTTTGTAAAATTTGAACATTTTACTTCAGAACCTATTGGTGGCATTTTAGTTTTGCATTTACCGTCGTGTAGCTTTAAACACTTTATTATATGATCTTGTAATGTTCTGTCACAAGTAAAGTGGTTTAAACATCTCAAACAGGAATATTGTTTCGCTTTGTATTTAGTTTGTTTATAAAACAATGCTGATATTCTTTTAGTCCTCATAAAATGCTTTCTACGCCGTAAAAGATTTACATGCAGTAATTCTACTTTATAAAACTTGCTATCAATATGCAAAACATTCAGTTCATTTTGTTCAGTTCACTCAAAGACCTTTATAACTAAACCATTTTTGTCTGCAAATTTTTTTATTGTATTAATTGCAAAGGAATATTCCAACTCTGAGAGATTTAAACTAGTTTTATAAAGTTTATATTTACTCACACGAGTGTGATCGTCTTGTTTGCGATCGTGATACAAACAGGATAATACAGCCCTCAAAAAACATTTGTTATCATCATTTTGTACATTAATTACCGCCTTTTTACTAGCTAGTGTTTGGGTGTCAGGACATACGAAGCACCTTTGAGAGGTTGAAAATTCCATATGGACTCTAAAAATCTGTAAGACAGTCCAACCAGAGCCATTATTTGTATACGTGTTTACTCCATGCCTAATCGAGTTTAATTGACGATTTATAAGCATATCAATATTTACAGATTTTGGTAAGATTACTTCGGGGCCTCCATTTATACACCAAAAGTTACTAACCACTATATGAACATTTTCTCGAATAAATTTGATTTCCATACTCATTGCAAACTTCTTGCCTATACCTATCCGATATGTAATAGTCGTGATTAGTTGTGGGCGTATTGATTGTATTAATACATCAATATCACTCGTATGAAAAGATCTCACATCTAGAGTTGCCCCGATTCTAATATCGGAATCGGTGCCGATATGGGTGTTAAGTATCTGAATCGGTACCGGCCGATCTTTTCTTAAAAATCGGAAACTTCAGATACTTTTTACAGGTCAACTATTTATCAGAAAACCATATTTTAGCCTACTACACTAATAACAAATCATCAGCTGTAAGTTCCTTCTTTTTACCTAATGAATTCTGGGCCTGTCACACAATCTATTTTATGTCAATAGCCTAATAAACATCCACACAGCTGAGGAACATTTTTGCTTTAGTCAGGACGTAATCACAAATTGCGGTATTTCCCAATTACAGCGATATGATTTATTGCAGCCAATCACGAACAAAAGACCAATCATGAGAAACATGAATGCGGTGTAATGTTTCCATTTACTAGCATTCTGAAAGTAATTTGAGCAGCCGATGCATAAGCCCATAAAGTTATCTATCTGTCTCTTGATCCTGACTATATGATGTATCGTTTGTATCGGTAAATTAACCTCAGTAGCTTATCGGTATTTAGCCTGTACTCCATCATCTGTGGCAAGTGAACCTTCAGTACTACTGGCTACATCGATAGTGATAGAAGATAAAGACGTCTGACTGAGACAATTGAATCACTAACGGTAATTAAACAAAACATTTATTTGCTTTAAACAGTGCAGGCGCAGCAGTTCGTTCAGCAGTAGAAGAAAGACTTAATTATCACAGATAAAGCTGTACCACTGACAGTAATTACCATTATTAATAACAGATTTCAAGAACCATGGACTGTTTTGTTACTAGATGCACGGTATGGCAGTATATGAATGTATATACATGTATGTCTTTTTTCCAAAAATACAAACAAATAATACATGAATATTTATATTTTCTTTGCATTATATTTGCATAATAAAATTAACAATTATCTATGCAACCCAAAAGATTTGAATCGGATTATTTTGCAATAAGAATTGGCATATCGAATCGGTATTTGAATCGGCTGGTGAAATTAGAATCGGGGCATCTCTACTCACATCTAGTGCTAATTTTGTACCTGATATCTAATAACGTTTCATTAATAACTACTCGCTGCAGGCCTTTTTCAAAACTATCAGTTGCTTGTAGAATAGGGTTTATCAACTCTTGTTTTCTCATTATATGAGGTTTGATATCAAAATCACTAGCTATCAATTTTAACTCACGGACTGTTTTTTTCTAATGTCTGCGGTAGCGGTACAGAATTATTATTAACAATATCTTGTAGTTCAGCTTTAGGTAATCTACTGTATCTAAGAATGCCCAAACTTTTAACCCTTTTTAGTAAATCTCTCTTTAGTACCTTTACATTGGATGCTGCTATTTATATGAGAGATTTATTTAATACCCTAAAAATCAATTTTAGGCACTGTAGATATTTACCTCACTTTGAAGATTTGCGGAGACAACGGTAGCTAGTTTACGAGTGAGTAATGAAAACATTAATCATAACACTCTAAACTGACTATCTCAATACACCACTGTATTGCTTTGGTCGATACTTATCTTAAAAGAAAGGATGCTTTGGATTTTATACAGTAACTGTATTTATGAAGTACTAACGCTGTGTTGGTTAAACCGGAAACTATCCCGAGCCATGTTCCGATACAACAGAGTAAATATCGAAACCAGTGTGCACACACGATAGCAAATGTATATACAACAACCACGCTATCAAGTAGCCACCAGAGTCATTACAAAATCTCGTTTGCAACAAATCTGCAAAGTGCAAAGTGCGCCAGAACCCCCACATAGCATACTACTTGAGGATAACAAAGTGTTAGGAACAAATGGTAACACGACTACTTACCAAATACAAGACATGTGACTACAGCCTGATTCAACAATGAATGTCTATCACTATCTTTATTGTAAGGTGTCTTGCTTTCCCAAGTTTGGCTTAGTGTAGGTTGTGAAGATGGTTTTGGTCGGTCTTTCTTTATTTGTTTTGGACTGAGATTTTGTGATATCTCTGCAAACTGCGCTGCATGGTGCATTATTAGGTGTGTTAGTAGGTTACTAGTACCGCTGTCTTTTGTTTTAACCACTGCCGTGCAGAGGTCGCAGGTCACTCAGTGTCTCTTCTGGAAATGGAATCAAGCATTGCTAGAATCAATCATGCATTGCTAGGAATATAACAGTTATACCTGCATTTCTACAAAACTACTGCATAACAATTTTCTCCAATGCAAGAATAGGCTGGTGAGATAGTGTGACCACTTGCCGTGGTTGATTTCCACTGGCAGAGTTCACAACTACAGAAACTGAATTAATGGTTGAAATAAAATACTTTGTACTTACTGATATATCTTTAATTGAAAAGAAAGCTCAACAGGCTGCTCTTTTTCTTGTCACAATAAGTTCTGAAGAACTACTAGTACTTGCTCAACTAGCTGCTTGGGTATCTGTCTGCACTTCAACTATGTCGTCATCATCGTCATCTGATAGATTTGACATGATTTCTTTCTATAAGTAGAGACATGAAAGTCAGGGAGAGTGAGATAAAAGATCTGATCTGACCCATACAATGTCAGACAACGTAAGATAAATAAGGATGGATAAAATTTCTTGCATTCATTTCAATCAGCCTCCATTTAGTTAAGTTCTTATTTTATACTCCATTTACTCTTCTTTTAATTTAAATTGCTTGATTTATTGGCAAGCTCCTGTCTGTGTTATATCTAATCTTATCATCATTTAAGTAGTGAATATTATATTTTATTATATAAATAAAAACTTATAGCGCAAATACATAGTATAAAGTTTCAATTTATTTATCAACTAATAATAAATTAATATTAAATTATGTAATTTTTTCTACCCAATTATTCTTCCTTTCTCAATTTGTGACCTTCCTCCCCTCCAGCACCCCATTCACCGTCTTTGGTGAGCTTCATCATTTATTTCTTATAAATAAACATCAATCATTAATTAATTACTAATATCCAATTGCAATTTGATACAAATAATACATTATATTTTACAACTCGCGCGTTAAGAAGAAAGGAATAAATCGAGTTGAGATATAAATAAAATGATTACATATAAATAAATAATATAATTTTATTAAAAATAAATGAAAAAATATTTTTATTAATTATATTATTTTATTTATTTAAATTAAGAAAAAAAAGTCGGCAGAGTTGATTTATCTGCAAACTTGGTTACATTATGATAAATCAATATAGAAGGAATGCAATACAGAAGAAAATGGTACTAATAATGGAGCTAGCAAAGTACCAAGCTTTATCATAAATATCTAATCGTGGCCTGCGATTATAATCTCAAGCTCAGTCGAAGAAAAGACAATTTGTAAGAGAAGCATTGAGCTTCGCGCGCGTGCTTTCAAAGGGGTTCATTTTGGTAGCGCTTCAAGCGCTTCAGCGCTTGGTAGTAGGTTCAAATTGGGTGAATAAATGAATGATATAACGATAAAATATCGGCTTCAATATTCATATCGATTTAAAAACTGACCAAATATAAAATCATCCACTGAAACATATTGTCACATCGAATGATATCGTTTTATCGTGCAGCACTATTTGTTATCATTAGAACCCCTGCATCGCATTAATGCTATAACAACTGATAAATAAACGATTCGGTATTTTATCTTAGAGCACAAAACCTAAATCCGGGAGTTTACCGAGAGATTTTATTTTTGTGGGAGGGCAAACTCAACTCCAGGAGGGTCTCTAGAAATCCGTGAGAGTTGACAGCTCTGTTTAGATATGAATCTAAAGAACACTATATGGTGGCACAATAAAAAAATCTTCACGCTTGTAATAGTGGCTACACCACCAGATGTAACCGGTTTTTGACTCTTTTGCTGGGGAAACGACATAAAGGTCGTTAATCGGTTCCTTGGGGAAACGACATGAAAGTCGTTTTCGGTGTACCTTTATAAAGCCGTCGCCTAGTCGCAACACAAAAACATCTGACCGATACTAATTTTAAAAATATTGTCGTAATGATTTTCATCAATAAATTATGATATAAAACGATTATCTAAAGGGCATTTATTTTTACCACTCACCAAAAAGAAACGAAATTGCGATTCTATCGCAAAATATAAAATGAAAAACCAGTCGGCAAGCGATTCGGCTTTTGAAATGAAGGAATAATACTTTTATTTGATCCCCCGGCATACCTGCCAACTCTCACGCATTGGGCGTGAGACTCACGCAATCACCCCAAAGAAAAAATGAAAATGCGTGAGAAATGTGTGAAGTTTTTGCCCCAATTTCCACAATTTTATATATGCTATCATTGATACATCAATTGCCCCAAAACCAAATCTCACCCATTGCCCCTCTCTTGGGTTGGCAGGTCTGTCCCCCAGTTCTCAGTGATCGTTTGACTGATTAATACAATAATAATTTACATGACAATAACAAATATCAACTCTAAAAACTTTTCATATATTGTGGTGAATTATGTGGTCAGGCTATACATTAGCGAGTCTTTAATATAAGGCTGTTTGTCAAATGCGGGTCTTTGCCTTTCCTGAGAGTTGGCTTCTCATGGAATCTTGCAAAATTATCGATAGCTTGTGTTCAGCACTTGTTTGATAGCTGTAAATAATAGAGTTACAATTATTCTTTATAAAAGCCGGCTTATAAAAAAGCTAAGGTTAGGGTTATTAGAAAGTTGTTTGCTTTTCTTCTTCTTTAGGACAAGCCGAGAAATTAAAAGGAGAGGGAAAGCTGTTACGAGGATCGACTTGTGATTCAGTTGATTTTATTCCCGGCACACTGTAACAGCTAATGTGCTTCTTCTTTTTGGATGTTAATATACGAAAAGTTTTTTGAGTACGTGTGTTGACAACGTGAGTTTATTTTTTATTGGTGGCAAGTGATTATGCATTAGATAATATATTTTGTTGTATTGGTCTGCACACGGTCTTCTGTTTGTGTACCGCTTGGTCTACTTTGGCACTCAACTAATCACAGGTATTACGGAGTCACTGACTAAAGCACGTAGCACGCTAATGCAGCCATATTTATTTAATCACACTTGGTAAGATCAGCCAACTTGTAATAGATTCCAGATAGTAACGATTGCAAGTGCCAGAAGTCGCTATATTAGCGAGAGGCAAGCGCTAAACTTCACTATAATATAAAGAAAAGTCATAATTATGGTAGCTCTGACGTTGATAATGCTATTTTCACTTTTGCGGTTGTTGTGAATAGGTCTACTAAAAAAGCACCCTATAATAGCAACTCCCATACTGTAAAGTACTATAATTGTCATTTCATTCTATTTTGAATATGTTCAGTCTGTGTGCTTTTGCTTTATGTGGGAACTAATTTGATAATTACTGGTTCAGGTATAAGTGCAGGTATTAAAGGTTGACTTGCAACAAAATTCACATTACAGTTATTTGGTATCAAAAGATTCACCATGTCTTACTCTGCTGTGTTGTATAGGTGCAAAATATGTGGAAATGTGATTACAAGCTATTAAAAGATTAAAGACGAACAGTTGATCACCGCCATCACGAAACGGCCGTAGATTGGAATCAATTTATCTCTCTGACGTAGTCAATCCATTTGGTTATTGTTTTAAAACGTGATGTTCTCATGTGAATTGAAAGGCCAATAAAAGGCTCAATATAAAACTTGTCGTAGCACTGGTTAACTGTTCGTTTTTTAGCTTTTAAGAGCTTGTAATCACATTTCCACACATTTCGCACCTACAACACAGCAGAGTAAGACATGGTGAATCTGTTAATACCAAATAACTGTAATGTGAATTTTGTTGCAACTCAACCTTTTAGCTATTGTAAGCAGTACTGATATTTACCAGTGAAAGGTGTTTCTTTATTCTACATGTCTAACAATTTAATTACACATTCAAAAAAATTCTAAACAATAAAATTTATGACAAAAGGTAAAAATAGCCAAGAAAAGTTACACCCTTACTCAAGCCGTCATCCATGTTGGCTTGCTCGGTCCGTACGTCTGCGAGCTTCAGCAGTCAAACAAGAATCATGGCATTCCTTATATATACAGGCTCGGTAGTTGAGATAGTGAAGTAGGAGAGGATCAGCTGATGATGGAGAAGGAGGCTCTATAGGTAAGAAAAGGATAGAGGCTCAAGAGGCAGAGGGAAGTGAAATGAAGGTTCCAGAAGCAGAGGAACGACCCTCGGCAGGCAGAGGAAGCCTCACCATGTCCTCACAAAAGAGCCATAGATAGATCAATTGGTGCTAAGTCATCGGAGCTGTTTTTATTTATAGATGTCTCTGTTAGCCTGTGATAAGGTGTTTAGGCGCTCAGGTTCTGTTCTTTATGTTGCAGAGAGTTAGCAATTGAGTGAACTTGTCTTAAATATGTTATGAGAGTATAATGATTAGAAATGATGACTAACTCCAATTGTCTTGGTTTTGTCTGGTATAATAGGTCTGTTATTTTTAATGGTTTTCTGACATGTCAATTGATGTCTCTTTCTTCATGGGCTACTTCCACAGGAGGTTTCTAAGCTGCTCATAGATGATTGTGCAATGACTCACTTTATTGCAGTTCCTCTAATGTACATGTATTAGGTGTTCTGCTCATTGTAATACTGTGTATGTCTCCGCTGTTTAGGTGTTTCTCTATCTAGCTATCTGCTTTTGCTAATACTTCTACACAACAGCATTAATGTAGTCTACTAGTCTACTGTGTAGTTCCCTAGTTGTGTGTGGTAAAAAACTAAACAGATAATAATCAGTGTTACATGTATAAGCTTTTGTATCAGAGTCTGTTTGCATATTCGAAACGGCATAAATAACTTGGTCAAATGAATAATTTAGACCTGGGAACTTATTTGATCTTTAAGAATTCCCAAATCCAAGCTTCTCCAGCACTAGTTTTCCTGTCTTTGAGAAAATCTAGATTTAACCTTTTTTTGCTACTGTTACTGACAAATCTCTCACCTCTGAATGTTTAATAAACCTGATAGCCTGTGACTGACTTCTTTCAAGCATAACTATGCGCTTTACTCTGTTTAGACTTCTAGCTTCCATTGCACATTCCAGTAACGGTCTACATAAGGGGAGATATGCTACATGTACATATTCTGCTTCGGAAGAGCTCGAAATAATACATGTTTTATCAATGCAAGCATCATAGATGCTTTTTAACACACAGTTTCAATATGCACACCCCAGGTAATATCCCTACTGAAATTCACACATAAGTATTTTATAGTTTCCACATAGCTCAAAGGTTGACTGCCCAGGTGGTTATTTCTAAGTAGATTTTGTTCCGACATTATAACATGTGATTTTACATGATTGAACTGCATCTCCCATTTATCTGCAAGTGTATTCAGTCTATTAAAATCATCTTGAAATTCTATGCTGTCATGTTTTGATTTAATATCACGGTAAAGCAAGACATTCTTGGCATAAAGCCTGATTTTTGAATGTTTAATCATAGTGACCATGTTATTTATGTATAGGATAAGCAATTTTAGATCTAGAACAGAATCCCGAGAAACTTTTGATGTAACTAACAACTTTTCTGAAAGTCTACCATCCACCACAACCTGTTGATACCTTTTGGACAAAAACTTTGTATCCACAACAAAAGCTCAGAACGATGGATGGCACTCACTGCTGATGGATTCAAATCAATAATACTCGGCTAACATCTCTAAAGTGGAGGTTAAAATATCTTCAGCACATTTCAGCTCACAACCACGCTGGTCACTGATATGAAAGTGTTCTGCTGCTGCTCACTAGTGTTTCTGCTTGAATTTTTGCCTTCACATGCTTTACCATTTATATGCCAAGGATGGGATACTCGTAAGGGAATGGTAAAATAATTGTTGGTATTTTAGATCATTCTCTAAATATTTTTCTCTGTACCATTAGTACATGGAAAATATATTATTCTATTTTTAGCATAGAAGGTTCTTTAGTAAGAATTTTAGCAATACTAACTGTGTTTATATGTGAACATAAATGGATATAATTTTTGGTAAACATTCGTAAACAAAATGGGTGTAATGTTGGCACATGTTTTTGTTACCTGCAAAATATTGGTTGACAGTATACAAGTGTGGATTAGCAGTTCACTAATAATTCAGTAAATTAAAACTGTCTGACAAGGAAAGTCAACAGAAAATTTTCTAGATTGTAGTCACCTCCGATGTTTATAAAATGAATGATAATGCCACAATGATATTTTACTATGTGATATATTTATTTTTTATATTTAAAAAAGGCGAAAATGCTAAAGCAATAGTAATAATAATAATATTTTTAAAGACATAAGGATATTTGCAACTTATCTTAAAAGTATAAATACAACGAATTACTGTAAAACCTCTATTCGAACGCCATAGCGCTCTATTTTTCAATCCTTCTCCTATAGTAGCAATTGGTTGACAGTGGCGTTGACATTTAGAATAGTGCTGATATTTTTTACTAGTTCGGCAGAATTTTGCGAAGATAAATTTAACCCTTTCACCAGCAAAGCGGTGCTAATCTCACCTAGATTTTGCACTTTCCCTCGAGCTAATTGACATAAATGCCAACGGCCTCAGCATTTTTGGTAAAACTTTTTTCATAGACATGTAAGTATCATACAGAGTCAAACAAGGAACTAATTTGATTACTAAATGTTAGCCTGGTACTGCTATTAATTATTCTGGTTGACTCGGAGGTGGCATTCAATTAAAGGATGGCGTTTATATAGAGGTTTTACTGTAAATAATTTTGAAAAGACGCTAAATTCATTGCTTTTAAAAAGTCTTTTAAGCTTTTAAGAGCTGCTTTTGTAAGGTTTGTATGGGCTTCACCAAGACATTGGAAAACTATTAGCTTGTCAATAGTTCAAACAGACAACTACAGTCACTCCAAATATTTCTTTTATTTTTAGAGTAAATTTCATATGTATTTCCCAATTCATGTAGCAAATTTGGGAGTTACTATATCTTGCCATACCAGTATTTTTGTCTTGATATACATGTAGATCTCATAGGCAGTATCCATTTATATTGTATGGACTATTATTAATTTAAGGGATCCAATCATTGTCTAAATTGGTCATGTGATAAGAGTTGTTTTAGCAAGAATGTTTCAGCAAATTTAATTTCAATTGATAGAAGTTGCATAATGTGACCATTGTTGATCATGACGTAAGAGAGCTATCAACTTTATCATATCAATAGACCAAACACTTCACCATAGCCATTGCAAAATTCATGTTCTTTTTTATATTGTAAACTAGCGGAATGTCTGACATTGCTCGAATATTAAAAATCGGCTTATAAACTGTGTGGTGAGCGCAAAATTGTTGTAATTCCCTTATGTTCTATATGAAGTTACAACAATTTTGCGCTCAGAACACAAAATAGTGACAATTAATGTAGTTGCCTGCCATTTGCCATTAGCCTCGCACTTTGCAAATGGCTGATTTGAGTAAGCTAGTTATCTACGGTTTTTACTGATAAAAGCCATGACAGCAAGCTTAAAATGACGCTGCATCGTACCGGAGAGTGGTAGCGTGCTTTACCCACATACCGGCGTATATCGTCCAAATAATTTGTCAATCTTGTGTGGCTTAATCGGTGAGATATTTACCAGGCGAATATATATTTCGTTCCTAAATTTTAATAGCTATAGCCAGACAAACCGAAACACGTACACACTAGCTTTGAGGTTTATATATATATATGTATTATATATATTATGTATATTATAATTATATATATTTCTACCTGAAGATTGCAACACGATTACATAAAACTAATAGTAGTAATGATTTTAACCTGTAGTTTTTAATAAACTTTATACACAGCTCTAATTGACTCGATTATTGAGCACTTCACTTTACAGTGTAAACCACATATACTATATATATATATATATATATATATATATATATATTTGTGAGTTGCAACATCTCGCAATAGCAATTTTTTTTTGGCATTGATCTCATGGGCAACATCAATTAATATTGTATCGATTACTATTAAATCACTGTCAAAAATAATCAAGTGATTGGAGTGATATGGAATTTTATTCAGTTTCTAAAAGTTTTATAATACGAATATCTAATCAAATCAATGGTAAACATCCAGCAGCAAGAAAATAAAGTTGTCATCAGGTAAAAATGTGAGTGGTCAGAACATCATCTCACTTTATAAAAACTGAATTAAAAAAGATAGTGTATACACGTAAATAGGTTAATCATTTTATCATCTATTCTATAGGCTAGTCCACACCGTATTGCAGTATTTCAGGGTTGCCCTCTCGCCGCTTATTTGTAGAATGCGCTGTAGACCAATTGCATAACTAAGGCAACACAAATATGCCAAAAAAGCTGCAGCTATCGAACTTCCCGTATTTCCCCACGCCTCCACAATGTTTACCTCTTTGGCTGTAGTGCTTGCCTGTCACAAAATGCTTGATCTATATTTCCTTTCACGATGGCTGCTAAGAGACTAGTTTTTCATAATTTCAGCAACCGCATTGTATAATAGGAATGTTATGCTAAAGGCCACAGACGGATGCCAATATAATGGAGGATCACCGCTGGTATATTGTGTGCCAGCCTTCAGCAACCAGACTGACTTGGGCACCGGAAGTGAAAGTAAAACCAAATATAAAACAATTAGGTGTAAAATAGATCAACAAACATTCCTGTCTTTCCAAGGAATACTCAAAGTAGTCGTCACATCTGGAAAGTGTTGTTGAAGTGTGTGACGCTGATAATAGTCCACCAAGTTCTGAAATGAGTAATAGAGTTATTGTAGTACCAGATTCTGACACAGAAACTCTGAAATCTTTTTTATCAAAAAATGAGTGATTTTGCTCAAAGGATGATGATTTTGTATAACAAAATAAAATTAATTTTATATAAGATAATTTTAAGCAATGATTATTCTAATAAACATTTGACTAACTTTTTCCAAAATCTTAAATTTCCCAAAAAATTTGAATAAAACTTTTTAGGCCAAAAAGTTTTGTTTTTAAACTTGCTGAGCAGCAGTTATTTTATAAACTGAGCCACGCTTTTTTCCTCTAATAATAAAGAGCCTTTCCGAAATGTCACAATAATATCATCAGTGCTGACAACTTTGTATTTTGCTTATCTGGAAACCTCGCAAAATTGTTCAATTTGCTAATGATTGGTCAGCTGCAATCAGAGTGGATAAAGTGAAGGTTCATTTTCTTACACAAAACAAACTAGCCTCAGTAACCGAAGATATTACGGTAGAAAAATTGTTTTCAATTGTTATAACTCAGTATCTACACTAACAAGGTATCACATAACCATTTAGTTGTTGTGCTCTAAAATGACATGTAACATTACTATGTTCATTATTCAATGGAGTTTTTACCTTTGAGACAGACAGACATTGCGGATAACAGCTGTCTGAAAGAGACTTGATAGCAATGCATTCGGTATACTAAGCTATTGTGACCCTGCATAATACATGTAGAAGCTTTGAATTTAACTTGAATGACTTAAGCTTACTAAACACTCATTTAAAGCTAAGTTGTAATGTTTCACTTAACTTTTTTTTAAATTTTGAAGTACTATTTTTATTGTCTGTTCTCGGTTATGCGCTCTTGCTTCGCGCTCATAACTTTCAGACAACCTGTTAAAAAACTTTGCGAGCTGAATTGAAGAGAAAAACCAAGAGATGCTGTTTTCAAAGCGGCCTCTTGCATATTTGGCCATATAGTGTAGTGGCCATCAAGAACCGGTTCGAATTTCTAAGATTATGCGTATCTCAAATAAGAAGCTAGCTAGAAAGTCGGCTTGTATTTCTAGTTTCTCGTAAGTTGAGTTACTCGTGTGTACTGTGTAGCCGTATGCTTGTAACGTTGAGTTTGTTAATAATGTGGTAGTGATTGGTTAACATAAATATTAACTTTGCTTTGTCAGACTAGATATGTTGCGAAATGCATTCCTTCAGGTTAATCTGACAGTTCCAGAAGTGGTAGATACTGAGAACTGGGTCACCTCTACTCTACCATTCTGCTTGGCTAAGCATGCATACTTAGCCAAGTGATTGTCAACTTCGACGAACAGCCAAAAGAAAAGATTGTTGAACAGAGTGTATAAGAGTGTAAACTGGATAAACAACACCAAGAAATTAAGTGACTGCAGATGAAACAAAACACTAGACAAGGTCAATAACTAGAACTAACATAATATAATAATTGTACTAAGATTATAATAAAAAGAATGTATAAACACCTTCCAAAAACAACGCTATACCGAGTAAACAATTGCATACTTTTTTATACATGCACATATATAAAATATGGCTGTGTATATACTGTATGTCATGTTTTACACATTTGTGTGACAAATATACAGCAGAAAATTCTATAGTTCTCGTATTGACAAAATTGCCATGGAAATGAGACTAAACAGTTGGGTAAATTCGAGGTTTACTAAATTTGCTGTGAACAACTTACCGGTATAGAACTGAAGTGAATATCTCCACCAATAGTGTAAACATCTTTACTCTTTGTTATTTTAATATGGACAGCGGATCCCTTGCAACTATAAATATTGTTTAAAATGTAATTTATTTATTAGCTACTAGCCAAATGCCCAACGTTGCACAAGTATTGAAAAGCAGCTTATAAACAGTGGCAGGTAATCTATTTTCTAATGGTTAATTTGAATAAGCTAGTATCTGTAGGCTAAACTTACTAATAAGAGCCGTGAGAGCAAGCTTTAGTGATGTTGCTGCGCATAACGCCAAGTTGCTATGCATATTTTAACCCAGATAATGACCCATAATGTCCCATGAATTAATTGCATCTTGTGTAGTGTAATGGGTTAGCTTGTAGCCTTGTAAATGGGAGGCTACGAGATCAAGTCTTCTGAGAAACACATTTTTCATTGCTAAATTTTTATCGATATAGCTGGACAAACTTATGACAAACTTTGAGAGTTATATATATAAATAATAGACAGGATTGCCCTGAAACAACTTCAAGTGTTGTTATTCATATATACAGCATTAGTTAATGCTGCAGTAAGCTCACATGACCTACATAGCTGTTTCTCTTTGATAATAGAGATATATTTACTTCCGCAAAGTTCCGATCCAAAAGTTAGTATCAAAGACAACAGCATGATTTGGGGAAAAACTTTACTTTTATTACGAAATAATATATGGTATATATATTAGTCATATATACAGCTTGTATATAAATATATGTATTTGATTTTGGCATTTCAACGTAGCCTGTATATCACATCATGTTTTGCTAAAGTTGTTTTTAGAGTTGTTTTACTACATGAGGTAAGAATAGAACATTAGTACGTGTTTAGTTTTGTTCCTTTTTTAGCAACTATTGTAGCATATTTTGAAAATGTCAGTAGTCTTGGCAGCTAACAAGCAGACCGGACTAAAGAGTTTACAGTAGCATGTCAAGATAGCCTGTGTTATTAATTATCTGACAATACTTCATGGTTTTTGTTTTTTATTAGCCTATTGTATGCAATCATTGATTATGGCAGTACTGTGGGTTCTAAAAATATAGTATTTTACGTGAAAAAGCTTAGATTCAAGCAAAAGTGCTATTATGTCATATATAATTGCACTTTAGCAAAAAAATCGACAGAATAGAGACATGTGATGTTGCATTTCTCAATCGGCAATATTAATAATGAGAGTGAGTGGCAGTCACAAAACTAGTGGTGGCATTTTGACACGTATTTTCCTTTCGAGTATTTTAATCGATATTAAGTTTTATCAATATAATCTTGAAACATCTTGGCAGTCAGATCACCTCAAACATCAAAACAATCTCAAATGATAGAACAATACCGATACTTTCTACTAAACTAAACTCAAGTTTTGCACAAGTTCATTTATAAAAACTATGATCAATTTTCTTCCTGTAGAATTCAACACAATTTCCACTACGACAATCTGTATAATTTTGAATAAATTCAATTAAAATTTGTGTGTAAGTTCGTCTTTAACTATTGAAATTTCCCAATTTAATTTTGATAAATTTAACAGTTCTCCAGCAACCAATTTAATCATTAATATATATCAACTGTTTAAATTCAATAACAGATTGTTACCTCAGACAGTATTTTAGAAAGATGTCAAGTAAACTGTATATGAAACTTGCTTTATTCCAATGGCGAATGTTCCAGGAAGTTTCTCTCTTTCTCTCACAAAAAATAAGCCATGTTCTCCTCCTCTAGCGTATAGCATCGATACAGCTTCTGTAGTGCTGCGCATTTCTACATACCTGCATAGTAGACAACCAATGGCAATAGTAAGTAACTTTACACTGTCAAATTTGTTCAAATTCGAAAAATCAATCATTTGAAATAAGATATGACCAAATCAGAGTAGTGTAAATTTTTGAACAAGGATCACATTCACCACTTTTAGCTAGGCAAAAACATACATGTAGTTAAAAATGTAATTTATTTAATGTTAAAATCAGTTTGTTAAAATCAATTTGCGGCATATATGTTTTTGATTGAACCGTGGTCGACCTGTTTGAAATCTGTTTGACCAAAAGGTGAAACCTGCCTCAACAGAATAAAAGAATTTCTTTTATTTGTTTAGTAAAATCAAAATTTATAACTTTTTCCTTATTTTTTAGGCTGCTTTCACAACAACAATTCATGAAGGCATTAGTCGGGAAAAATGATCGTCAATGCATGCAAAGGCCAATTTTAGAGTTTCTAATCAGATGGCTGTTTAACAGGTTGGTTTTCAGTAACCAGAGACAGAATTGAAACCAAATATTTTGTATTCATGGCGGAGGGTATGGATCATATATGTGTGAGGTTTGAACAAACTTGGCAAAATATGCCGAAGCATAAAGCATTTACTCAGACAAGCAGACAGTCAAAACGACAAAGTGAAATTCATTAATACAGATACAGATATAGCTGATTCAGCTGAGAATGACTTGCAAACTATTTACACTGATGCAGTACATGATGGCAATACTGAATTCTATACAGACAACTGTTTTTAGTTTCAGACAATCACACACAACTGTTTATATATATAAATCTCAAAGTCTCCCTTTTGGTGTGTCCAGCTGTAGCTATTAATACCTAGGAATGAAAGATCCACTTTGTGCTAGATTGGATCTCGTAACCTCCCATTCACCAGGCGATAATCTAACCAATTAATTTACACGAGGTGCAATTGATTCGTAAGGCATTATGAGTCATTATGTTAGTTAGAATACACACTTCGCACTGCATTATAAAACATCATTTAAGCTTGCTCTCACAGCTCTTATCAGTAAGTTTAGCAATACAGATAGTAGTAGCTTACTTTATTTAGTCATTGGCAATATGCCGGGCTAATAGCAAGTGGCAGGCAACTACATTACCTGCCACTATTTATAAGTTGTTTTAATACACATGCGACGGTGGGAATTTGGCTAGTCCTAACATAAAATACAAAGTTGCTTACCAAGAAAAGTTGGACAAATCTTTTTCAATCACGTTCACATAAGATGAGTTGCCATTCTGCAAAAGTACACAATCAGCCAAATATACAAAAAGTGAAGAAAAGTCATTAAATACATGTAAGCACTTGTTGTGATACATAATAATATATTTTTGTTAATGTTTAGTAAAATAAAATATTTTGCTATAGCCTACTTTTATTAAAAAGGCGGGAGACTAAATTGAAGGTCTGTAGTCATCTCTTTTTATCACTGTGACTTTCCTACTAAAAATTAAAGGGTCACTCACGTCAGCTTTTAAAATATTTTAGCAGACAGTATAGATGTTTTTCTATTATTTGAGCATTTGTTTGATGTTTGAGGTGATCTGACTGCCAGGAGTTTTCAAGATTAAAATGTTCAAAAACTTTATCATGTTTAAAATACTCAGAAGAAAATGTGCCTAAACTTCACAAAAATGACATCATTTTAGAAAAGTGTTCTTCTGAATGTTGTAACTGCTAAATAGGTTTTTAAATTTTAACATTGAAACATCCTGGCAGTTCAATAGTCTAAAACGGCAAACAAAAACTCTAATGCTAGCAAAATATGTATACTTTCTAATCCCACGAACAAACGAGCGGAACCGAAGTTTGAGAGTTTTTATGATAAATGCATAAAAATATAAATAATGCATATAAATATCACAACTTCTTGATATTGCTAACTATGACGTTTTTAAATGTAAACAAAATTGTGCATTGGTTTTATATTATTACTATGTTGATAATATTGGTTATTTTAATAATATCAGTGCATTTTACTTCTAATATTGGCCAATATTGCATTTCTCCTATTGCAAGGGGAGAAATATAAACATATAATCTTTTCCTTTCATTATTGCTATTTGTTGTATATAATAACACCCACACCCAGTACATTACAGTTACCATTGCAGTTATCCTATTGCACTGCAGTGCCATTTGACTGCTAATATTGCATTTCTCAACCAACCCTTTCTCTTTTTCCAATATCACTTTGGTCAAAACAACAAACAAAAACTAAAATGCTCGCAAAATATGTGTACTTTTTAATAAAATCTTTCATACCCTTTAAAACTGACAAGTCTAGTAAATTATATTCAGCTGATGTTAAGGATGTTGATTACCTTAATAAGCTAATACAAATATGTGTGGCATCATGCTGTCTGTAATACTATATTGTTTACTCCAGCCAGTTAACTCCGTTGGTTTTACTTTTAGTTACTGTTAGGGGTGCAGAGACTATTATTGATTGCACATACTTTTAGTCAGGTAAGTTACCATACATATTTACTACAGACACAACTGCTGGATTTGCATTTTGTATTTTTAAGAGAGATTATATGATTGACTTAACTGTAAGTACATGTGAGTATCACAATTTAAATTAGATCTTGCATAATGGATATTTTGTAAACATCTACTTACATCTTCTTCTGTACATCCAAGAGTTTGTATTTTTTCTTCCCTCTTGTCGGACCCAAATCTTGGCTCTTTGCAAAACAGAAGACAACATCTTATAAAAACCAAATGGTAAAGCTCACCAAAATATAGTTAGATTGGTTGGTTAGTTAGTTGACAAATTCAAGAATCTAAAAAATAATACAGTAGACACTCCTATAACATATACCTTATATAAAGGAAATTCTAAATAACTTAAAAAATTTATGTGAAGTTTTTCCAAAAAAGAAATAGTTTTTACAGAAAAACTCCATATAACATAAAGTGACAAATTGGGCAAATTTTCAAATTCGATTTGAATGTTAATCTATCTCGCCAAGCTTTTGAAAAAAAATGATGGCGTATAGCGCTATCTCTATTTTATATACAACATCCATGACATTCTAGTTTGTCGTGAGAGATTGTCAAATGTGTCCAAAAAACAGAGAATAGGTAGCTTGCGCAATTGTTCATAAATACTTCAAGGCTATCGATTGGTTACCACAATCGGACAACCAATCTAAATGTCACATATTGGGGAATCGTCAAAAGTTTTCTTTTATCCAGATTTTGACCTCTGAATACAGATAGATGACAAACAGGTAGTACCGCTCTTTTTATAGTAAAAATATTTTGTTATTTTGTTTATCGTGGCCGTATAAAATATTTGTTATTAGTTTTACTTTGCAGAATAGACCTTAGTATTTGGAAAAATTAAGCAAATATTTGTCAATGGGCGTCAAAGATCTGCTGCTCCCCATCAAAGTATTGTAAAAGTGTAGCAATCATGGTCTATAAAACTAGTTAGATTGATTAAAAAAATAAGAAAAGTGGTCGATGCAAATCAATAACACTACAATTATGGTACAGCCTACAAGTGGAAAAAGTTATGTCCAGTTTTTCTCTTTTGTATGATGAGAGAGGCAAGTTTGGAAAATCTTAGAATGTATTAGGCAATTTGCAAATATTTTATTGTTCTTATAACGTAAAATCCCTATAACGTAAACGTTCCTGGAACGAATTATTTATATTATAGGAGCGCCTACTGTATCTTTGTTGTAAACGCAAAAAAGGAACAAGGTTTTATGCTTTAATAGAATTATTTGAATTACTTTATATTCTGTTGTGACATTTATATACTGTGAACCATCTGCCATATGACATTAATTCATTTTGGTGTTGGGATCGTAAGGCAAAGATGTCATTTAGATGGGCATGGGAACCTATAGCAATTATCTAATCAAAAACCCTTAGTAAAAACATCAAAGCTTTATATATGTACTGTGCATGTCATAATTTAGTAACAAAATAATATAGTAACATTTGTAACTATAGTTACTTATTTAGTGGTAATGATCTGCAATAAAATGTAACATTACTATGTACAATACTGTATGGAGTTCTCACTTTCAAAACAGGCATAGTAGCTAACCTTGGTGTGAGAGACTTGACAGCAATGTGTTTAGTATACTAGACTTTTGTGAAGCTACGTTACATCGTAAAATAACATAAACTTAGAATTTATATTAAATGAGTTTAGCTTATAAAACAAACACACACAATTAAAGCTAAGTTTTAATATTCTACTAAACTTAGTTTCAATTTTATCGTCATATTAATTTTTCTACCTGCTTGCGGCTTAGAGCTTGTTGCCTCACTTTCACAATAAATTTTAGTCGACCTTATTAAAAAACCTTTTCAACATTATTTTGACAGAAAAAGCCAAGCAATGCTGTTTAAATTTAAATTTTGGAGGACGTGTTGATGTTGTATGGTAGGAAAATGCCGTAACGAGGGACCAGAAAAGCCACATCATAAGCCGTGAAAAAAAACTGTAAAAGGAGAGCGCTGTAGTCTAATGTGCGATGTATGCAACTCTTACAGCTGTAAAAGTGTTTTTAATTTTCTTGTGCTGCATATACCTGAAATCTACCTCATACAGTCTATATGAAGTTTGCCTGAACATCTCTCAAATGTGAAAATCATGTTATTTTAATGTCCTTATTTATGTAACTAATAAAACTTGTCCTGTCATCATCTGTACATGATTGAAAGAAATTTTGGAGGGTAAAAAATATCCCATTTTCGCACTAAAAAGTTGGTACTCTCAAACGCTCACAAAACTAAAAACATATAATCAAAACTAGTTAGAGCCTTTCAACTCGTCTTCTTAAGTGTATTAATATTTAAGTTTTTAAAAATTTTTTTACTTAAAAATATTTTAACTTGTTATCAGAGTTATGCTACAATACTTTTGATAATAAAGTGCCAACCTGGATTTGGGTGAAGATTACTGGGTTGAAGTTGTTGCTGTAGATCACTCAATGTTTCCTCTAGCTCTTTAATCCTCATCATGAAAACTTGTTCTCTCCATGTCAACTTTTCATCAACTTCAAACAAATTTTGTGAGTAGCAAAATGATTTAGCAAGAAGTTGTGATCATATATCGAGTAGGTTAAACAATAAAACTACTACAACATACAGCTATCACGCTGCTAAATTTAACAAAACAAAATACAACTGCGCTTTTCACTGTCAGTTTTTTACATAAGTAGTTTTGGTTTTGCTTGGCTCTGAGACAAATTAATCCGCACCATTGATTTGGCAAAACGCAATTTGAGGTCAAAGGCTTCTTCTCAAACAACCAGTTGCATTTTATGAGAATCAAATCCTATTATCTGTTGCACTGTACCACCAGGCTGCGGCTTCACCCAAGGAACTATTATATGTTATACTTCAATTCCTATTATGTTAATACTTTTTATTCATAATTATTTGCTGAGTACGATGGTTTTTAGTCTGGGTTCGATCAAACCTTAGAAGTCACTCTTAATGCTTTGGTAGATGTCTTTTGAAGGCAACAGAAAAAGTTGTACTGATTTGCAGTCATTTTTTATGAAAATTTGTATTTTTTTTAGTTCATGCATTGTATTTGTTTGATTCTTTGAACACATTGATGTTAATTTGTAGTTCGTCTTGTGTATCAGTACAACATATATATACTTATGACTTTGATGTTAAAAAAATTATTTTTTTTTAATAGAGAAAGCTTATGGGATGTTGCAGAAAAACTGAGAGGGTTCGGTATGTCCAGCAAAGTGAAAAGCTACTGCTTTGGTAGTTTTTAACCTACTATTTTCTAAACAAAAGTTTTTACATTTGTTTCTAAGTTATGGAGTTGTTTTCTTCCAATTTATCATCAAACATTACCCTGAGATTACTAGTAGAAGATAACTACTAAAAGAAGATACAAGAGGTTTTTATCAAATCTGCTACTTAAAACTGTGCTGACCAATTAATTAATAGTTTTATTTTCATAAAATCCTTTAAAAAAATTGAAAATAAAAAAATTATATTAATTATAGATTGTTTAGCAGGCGTAGTCTTTGATAGTTTATCTCAGCATTAATCATCTTGCTGCTCTTTGGCACTCTTTTGCAACTCTGTTACTAAAATGTTTCTGCATGTGGTTTAATGAGTTTTTTTAAGTGGTTATTGAACCACAGTAACACGAATCAATTAGCTGAAAATATGTAATACAACTATTGTACATTCCCAGTAATAACAGACGTTTGCACCATCAAAGTTTCAAAGCGCTAAACATTTTGTAACCTGATACAATGCAAATGCGATTTTAGAATTGCTCAAAAAGAATTCTATTTTGCTTAAATTCAAATTTAAATTCAAAATCAAAACATTTTAATTAACACATTTGTTTTTTTGGCTGAGCGCTACTAAAATGATACTATAAGATAAAGTTTCCAAATTAAATTAATTTTTTTAATCATTCGAAGTATTGATTGGCGATTTCTTAATGCACCAGGAATAAATCAGATGTTTGAAGATTTTCATGAGTTTTTTTGTACTTGTGGACACTGAACATCAGCTAAACAAACACTAGGAATTCCAAAAGACAAAAAGTAAGAAGCTTGTTATAATATGAAGCAGCAAGCCTTGTTGGGATCATTAAAAACTAACAAATTAAAAACTTGTAGAAGGATGTTTAACAAAAATTTTTCAGTTGACAATAACAATAAGATCTGGTCTCTAAATCAAAATTTTTTTATCGCAGTCGATTGTCATTCAGACAACTTTTAAAGTAATAATTGTACAGCAAGTAGTAAATTATTTTGCTGTTTTGTAATATAGAGAGATATTAGTATTATTATTAATAAAGAAAATTCTGATCAAGTATTCTGGCCTAGTGCAACAAGTGTATAAAGTGTAAATTGAAAAGTCTAGTCTAACTTAAGAAGTTATATTTTAAGAAGTACATTGCTAATCTTGGAAAAATCGATAAAGTACAACTGTGAATCGTTGAAACATTAGGGTACAAATTCGTCGACAGAGGTCAACTCCAAAATCAATAGAAACATGGAAATCCAGCGAATCCCAAAGATAAACTTCAAAGATATAAAGCTAGTATATATATATGTATATAATTATATATATATATAATTATATATATATAACTATATATATATATATATATTTATACATACGATATATATATATATATTTATACATACGATATATATATATCTCATAATTATATATATATATAATTATATATATATATATAATTATACATCCATAATGTTCTTTTGTTGGGCATATATAACTATACCTCCACATTTAGTGGGACTGAAGAAATTAGTGGGACGTATATAGTCCCACCAAGCAATTTTATTGTAAAACCATTGAAAATTCTATTTGTAATACATACTTTTAGCCATGGTTATTATCATTGGGACTACAAAATAAACTTTGAAGTATTTTGGAGTTGTCCTTCCAAAAGATATGGGTTTTATGACTAAGGAGTGGTGCCATACAAAGGAATCACATCTGTTGGGAAGTGTCTTTGAACTGATTTTTTTAATTGGCTGAATTAGGTGAATGAATAACTGCCATTGGCTGAAAAAACTTGAACTTAATCAGTTACCTATGAAGTTGTAGTAAGGGAATTACAAGTAGGAAAGAATAGACATTTGCAGAGATTAGTGCTGGCTGTACAAATTAAAGGTTCAAGTAAGAGGATATGGAGACTGATATCTTGTTTTTAAACCTTTGAACCCTGGCTGTCAATGTCAATGTGTGTTAGTTGTCGATTGTGGGCAATTGGTCAATTTGGGCAAACATACGATCATCATCGTTCCATGAGTCAAAATAAAGTAGCAAATTATACATGTAGCTGGTTGCATCACATATCATAACATTGCACATTGTATCATAGATTGCATCACAATCAACTTGATATATACTATGCATGCATTGTATATATCAAGTTTTGCCATGCAGCGTATAGTGGCAAAACTAAATATATACAGTGCATGCATTGTACATATCAAGTTTGGCCATGCAGCGTATATTGGCAAAACTTGATATATACAATGCATGCATTGTATATATCAAGTTTGGCCACTATACGCTGTGGCCAAGCATTCCATGCATGCATTGTATATATCAAGTTTGGCCAATATACGCTGTGGCCAAGCATTCCATGCATGCATTGTATATATCAAGTTTGGCCAATATACGCTGTGGCCATGCATTCCATGCATGCATTGTATATATCAAGTTGACTGTGATGCAAGTGAAAAATTTTATGATACCAGTTTCAGTTTGCTGTTTTATTTTCTGCAGATAATATAATCCCATTATTGCAGAAAAACTTCTGCTTCTCATAATTTATTTTGCTAAACTTGTAACTCTTTGATGTTGTGTAATAATTAGCAGGACTCTCTCTGTTCAACGTATAGCAGGACCCTCTCTGTTCAACGTATATCAGGACCCTCTCTGTTCAACTCATAGCAGGACCCTCTCTGTTCAAAGTATAGCAGGACCCTCTCTGTTCAACGTATAGCAGGACCCTCTCTGTTCAACGTATATCAGGACCCTCTCTGTTCAACATATAGCAGGACCATCTCTGTTCAACCTATAGCAGGACCCTCTCTGTTCAACATATAACAGGACCCTCTCTGTTCAATGTATAGCAGGACCCTCTTTGTTCTAAGTATCAACGTAACAAGCAGTCTCACACTGACCAACTATTTAAAAATTCCATTAAAGCTCTGTTTTACTGGCCTTAATTAACTATCAACATAGGTTTTTTGCTCTGCATTGTAGATCTTAAGCTTTTCTAATCTATTAAAATACGTTCAACATTGTGATGGTACAACTCATGCGTTATCAATGAAAAATGCCCATTCAACCACCTTCAAATAATTTATCCACAAATCCCCAAATTTACAAGAAAATTGAGTAGCAGTGATAATGGAATGTCATTGTGACCCAAACTCATTGACTTGGCAGTAATCTAAGAGGTCAATAGTGACTTATCTACCGCTCTTCCACAAATTGGGAACTTCAACAGTTTCTGAAGGTTATTCTTAGAACCCATTTGTAAAAATGACAATGCTTGTGATTTGACAAGAAACTGCATGTGTGACATTACTGTTGTCAACCCTTGAACTATGCACAAAATTATTTTAGAAAAAGGAAAATGTGACAATGAACTTGTATGTATAAAGTTTAGTGTGTTGTGATGGTGTTAGAACAACCACAAAAATCCAGAGATTAGGTACATAAGCGAAAAGTTTAAAAACACTATCGGACTGAACTGCAGTAAATTCTATCAAAATTATAATATAATAATATATGATAGAGTGTACATATAAAATTATACACTCAAAAATCTGCCTATTTTAAGGATTTTAAAAAATGGTTCTTTTTGGGACTTGTGAAAGTCAATTAAATTACGATTGATATATACATGTATAAGAATATTAAATACCAAATAGTCAATGTTAGTTACCCATATATATATTGTTTACCCATGTATATATACAATGTAAATATGTTTAGAGAACTTTGACTATTGGATAGTATATTATACACATATATCAATTGTTATTTGATAGCCCTTAAAAAAGTCCCAATAAAAAGTGTTTTTCAAAATCCCCACTAAAAGGAAATTTCTGGGTGTATATATATATAATTATATATATCTCATAATTATATATATATAATTATATATAATATAATTATATATATATATATATAATTATATATATATAATTATATATATATATATATATATCTCATATATATAAATCTCAGTATCGGTTCATCTGTACAGTTATAGCAATAAATTTTAGTAATGAAAAACCCACTTTGCAGAGGATTGCAGCTAATTATCCTTTGATGAATATGATACTGAAGGAATCGGGCTTATTCATTAATCTACACATTCAACTGAGCACAACAGACATGGTGAAGATATTCACTACATTGGTTAAAATACGCATGACGATGCTGTGTTACACGTAAGGATTACCAGCTTGCCTCAATAGGCGATGACAAGCGCAGCACTGATAACGAAAAACAGCTTATAAATAGTTGCAAGTAGTATAGCTTAAAGGTAATATTGTAGGTAAGGTAATGTAGGCAATGTGATGTTTTTAAGCTGATTTTTATTACTGTGCCTGACCAGATCATTCAGCTAGTCAGGACATACATAAAAGTTCTATTTCTGTGTTAAAATGGCTTGAATGGGTGATAACAAAGTCTCAAAGATGTTTCAATCAGTAAACAACTTCTTGCTCAATTTGATCACTAGGAATTTGAGATCACATTGCATAAGAAATCCATAAACTAACGTTATAGGTCTTTTCATTGGCTGGTGTTCTCAATTTTCAGTGCCATGAGCTACCAGCCGTATCGATGAACATTGCAATGAGGAAGCACGATTGTACATCTAACAAAGATTTGCCTTTGCTAGATGCCCACAGTTTCACTTACTAGTGGCTGCTAAATTAATTTTTCAGTTTCATAAAAGTATCGTATTTATCAATAGTTGATCATCGTTAAACCCTGTGTTTAATTATAGCAATTAAATTCTAGAAATGAAAAATTTGCACAGCAGTGAATAACATCCCAGGACCTCTAGATTTAGAGGCAGCGAACTTAACCATTAAGCTACATTAGCTCGACATTTACAGTAAGCAACACGGAATGTAGTTGACTCATTGGGCAAATAGCCATTACATTGGTTAAGATACTCACGCTTAAAGCTCTTGCTTGGGGTTAATAACTATCACTGTTGATGGCATGACAATTGTTATAATGTTCCAAAACACAGGTATTGTTTTAGTAAAGATTTTAGTAAAGATCTAGTTTTCAAGGTAAGTTACTCAAATTCATCAGGTTTTTATTTTATTTATTACCTGTTCAACATCAAGCCTTCAACTACGGTATTTGTTCTATGATTAACATATGCTCCTTGTGATAAAATCCTCTCAAAATATATATTGTGATGGAAACATGCATTACCATCTCCTTTTTGGTTATTGTCATTAGAGTTGTGTTCTCTTGTGTTATTTTATATAGTCACGCCCCTAGAGGAGGTTGGCCCTAGCCACCTCATTTGCATATCTGGTTATACTTAAGGCCGTGTTTCGGCCTAGTAAGTTCGTTCAATACATGCTTTGCATTTGGACCCACACTCTTCTGTTACCTTGCGCAATAACAGAATCACACTGAGCACTTATTTACTCCAAGCCTCAGTCTACGGACTGTGCTTTGGGAGTAGAGTATAGAAACACTGTCGACCCCGGTCGACCTCAGGTCGACCTTGTCGAACGAGCATAATATCACTCAGGGGGCAATTCCCCGTATAAGGTGGTTGTAGTAGACCGGTGGTGTAAGCCGACCTAGTCGCCTCCGCGTGTTGGTCAACAGGCAACACTTACACGGCCCCTGTGGAGAGTGAATGCAGACCGGTAGAGTAAGCCGACCCAGGTCGCTTCTACGTGTTGGTCGCAGGATCCAATACACTGGTGGCAGCGGTGGGATAAGACTGCGGTAATTAGGAATTATAAGACGAATCTAGTAACCATGCCAAACAGCCGACGGAATGCTACCAGAGATCTGGCTGAGGCAGAGTTACAGCAGGTCGACCAGATTGGTCAACTGACAGAGGCTATCACTAGAGCCTTACAGATACCCAGAGGGGGAGCCAGCTTCAAGCCTCCGAAGTTCGATGGGAGTGAGGATGTGGAGCTATTCATCTCCCAGTTCAAAGAGGTTGCGGAAGCAAATGAGTGGAGTGAGAAGGCCATGCTCCTCCACCTGCGGGAGACCCTGAAGGAGGGAGCCAGAGGTTGCAGTCGAGGGGACTCACCTGCCTCCATCTTCTCGGCTTTACGCATGAAGTACGGGCTCTCCCCGAGAGAGGCGAGGAGTAGACTCCACCTAAAAAGGGAACCCAAAACAAGCCTCCAAGAACATGCCACAGAGATGGAGCGTCTGGTGAAAATAGCATACGCTGACCTCCCAGAATCCTACCAGTCCAGTATGGCCATGGATGCGTTTTCTCTGACACTGGGAAATACGCCCCTCCAACGCCACTTGTTAGCGATGAAGGCACAGAGCTTGGAGGAAGCAGTGCAGGCGGGGAACGAGTTCCTGCAAATCCAGCCCACTCTTCCTCGACCTGGTGCCCGACCCCTAATAATGACGGTGGAGGAGGAAGAAGTTACCCCCGCTACAGTCGCCCCCGTCCATTCGGACCCCCCATCAGCCACCTTGAACAACGTCCTGATGGCTATAAAGGGGTTAGCAGATGGACTGAGGGAAGGAAAGCTGTTGGGACAACGGGGAGTGGACAAAAGGGGACCAAATTGTTGGGGTTGCGGCCAGGCAGGGCACACCCAACGCCGGTGCCCCCAAGCCTCCCAAGGACTACAGCCTCAAGTCACGAGGCCGGGAAACGGTTACCATCCACAGCAGTAGGGGGAAGTACTGACTGTGGATCAAATATACCCTTGCAAGAACAGTGGCAACAGCCACGACGGACTAGGCGAGGCAGGCTCCCCCCCTACTCGCCACCGGTCCCCTTGCATAACCAGTATCAACCCTTACCTGAGTGTGCAGGTCTCCCACTCTCAGAAGCCAAGGACGAAACATACGTCTGGCCAAAGCCGTCTCGGCCTTCCAAGAAGGGCCCCCAGAGGACTAGCAAAGCCAGACGGACCCACGGAGACGAGTCATGGAAGCCACATAATAGCAGCTATTTCTTGCCAGGTCGCATCGGAGGTCAGCCCGTCCAATTCCTCGTGGACACCGGATGTACCTCTAATTTGTTGGGACGACATGTCTTTGAGCGGTTACCTAAAGATGTCAAAAGCAAATTGGAGGTCCGGGAGGACTAT
Source organism: Watersipora subatra (assembly GCF_963576615.1). Taxonomy (NCBI): domain Eukaryota; kingdom Metazoa; phylum Bryozoa; class Gymnolaemata; order Cheilostomatida; family Watersiporidae; genus Watersipora; species Watersipora subatra. Next base: position 44,723,945 of record NC_088713.1, read on the forward strand.
GGACAAATGGCAGATGGTACCCGGCTGCAGTTCCACGGACTCATCACTCTTCCGGTCAGAGTCAGGAGCGTCCAGGTTACTGTGTCTCTCGTGGTGTGTGCCCTGAAGGAAGATGCCATCCTGGGCATGCCTTTCCTGGTCGACCACCACTGCGAGATGAACTTTCAGCAACCCACGCTGGTGTTAAATGGACAGAAGTTGACTTGCACTGACCGAGAGGGTCGACCTCTGACAAGCAGCGTGCAGATAATGCGAGCCACAACGCTTCCCCCTCGAACCGAGGTCCTGGTTGCCGGACGTCTCACGTCCTCCTCCTATCAGCCAGTCGGGTTAATTGAGGGAACGAAGAACGGATATATGGTGGCCGCCAGCCTACACCAACCCGGTGAGAAGGGGAGAGTGGCCATCCGTTGTATGAACCCCACCGACCATCCCGTCAGCGTGACGGCAGGAACGGTCGTGGGGCAATACACTGGGGTCGGGCCGGACGAAATAGAGGCCCCCTGGACAGCGAAGGGAGAAGCCGAGGTTTCCAAAGAAACTCCCCCTCCTGTCTCCAACGTACCTCTCCACATGCTGGACCTGCTCCGACAGGCGGCGCCACATTGCTCGTCCCCTACCGAGCACCGAAGAATGGAAGACCTTTTGACCCGTTATGCGGATGTATTCAGCCAAGGGAGTGAAGACATGGGACGTACCACCCTGGTACAACACGAGATCCCCCTCCTCCCAGAGGCACAACCCATCCGTCAACACCCGTACCGTGTAGGACACGAGAAGGAAGCCGAGATCGAACGACAGGTTTCGGCCCTGGAAAAGCAAGGCATGATTGAGCCCGCTCACGGGGCCTGGAGCTCTCCGGTGGTCTTGGTGAGGAAGAAGGACGGGGCGTGGCGATTGTGTGTAGACTATAGGAAACTTAATAGTGTCACTCGCCAGGACGCCTACCCCCTCCCCCGGATTGATGAGAGCTTGGACGCCTTGTCTGGCAGTAGGTTCTTCAGTACCTTGGACATGATGAGCGGATACTGGCAGGTACCCCTCTCCGCCGAGGCCCAGGAGCGATCGGCGTTCGCCACACGCAGTGGGTTGTGGAGGTGGAAGGTGCTTCCCTTTGGACTGACCTCCGCCCCAGCTACCTTCCAGCGGCTGATGGAACGTGTCCTCCAAGGGCTACACTGGAAAACCCTGCTGCTGTACCTCGATGACATCATCGTCATGTCAGCCGACTTCTCCAGTCATGTCACTAGGCTTGCCGAGGTGTTGGAGCGATTGAGGCAGGCCGGGCTGAAGTTAAAGCCCTCCAAATGCAGCTTGTTCCAGACCCAGGTCAAGTACCTGGGCCACATAGTCAGCAACACGGGGGTGGCTACCGACCCTGAGAAGATTCAGGCCATAAGTGGATGGGCAGCACCCCAAGACGTGACGCAGCTAAGGTCATACTTGGGTACCACTGGGTACTATCACAGATACGTGCCAGACTATGCCTCGATCGCCAAACCTCTCACCTTGTTGACCAGCGAAGGGGTCCCCTGGAAATGGGGAGAAGAGGAACAGGAAGCTTTTCTTAGGCTCAAATGGTCGCTGACACACGCTCCAGTACTGGCATATCCCGACCCCTCCTTGCCCTACGTGCTAGATACCGATGCTAGTAACGTAGGGACTGGGGCTGTGTTATCCCAGGTCCAGCAGGGCACGGAGCGACCCATAGCCTACTATAGCAAGACCCTCTCCTCCGCCGAACGCAATTACTGCGTAACCAGAAGGGAGCTACTGGCAGTGGTACAGGCTGTCCGGCACTTCCGGCCCTACCTATATGGCAGAGAGTTTACCATCCGAACCGACCATGCCTCCTTGGTTTGGTTGCACAGGAGGAAGGAACCCTCTTGCCAGGTGGCCCGGTGGCTGGAGAGTCTGGCCGAGCACAAGTACCGAATTATCCATCGAAAAGGCGATAAACATGGGAACGCCGATGGATTGAGTCGACGACAGTGCGTCGACTGCCGGCAGTGTGCTGCTATTGAGAGGCGGGATCAAGGGCCAACGAGGTCGCAAGTATGCGACTTTCTAGTAACCCCAGGAACGAATTGGGAAACTGCTGTGCCAGTGGACCAAGTTCCGGTACAGCCGCCAAGAGGCACCGGAACATCCAGTCCCAACCCCCGCCAGTTGGATGAGGATGAATGGCCTTGACTACCTGGCAACAGACCTGTTTTAGGGCACGGCCTCCCGACTCCCACGCCAACCAGTCCCGTCCCAGTACGGCTGCCGGGCGGGGCAGGAACATCCAGAGTGTTGGACCACCCTCCCAGAAGGCCTCAGGATCCTCAGTTACAAGCCGTCAAGGTAACTGGCGAAACCAACATTTTTGATGGAACTGGTGAAAGTGTAGTCCAAAAGGGTCCAGAACAACTGACGGTTGTACAAACCCCGCTGGATGAAGTACGGGCACTACAACAGAGAGCCGCTACCGACCTAGGGGTCATTTACCAGGCCGTCAGGAACCGGAGAGGAGTGGAAGAGGCCGTGCTACGAGTGGGCAGCCCCGAGCTGCAGCGATTGGCCCGGATGTTTCACCAGCTCCAGCTCGACGAGTCGGGCGTGTTGACCCTCCATCTCACCCAGAATGGGCGAGAAAAGGTGGTGGTGGTATGCCCGAAAACATTGAGACAGGAAATCCTGTGGAAAGTCCACGAGCAAACACACTGCGGTGTGGAGAAGACCTTGAAACGCGTCCAATTGGACTGGTATTGGCCGGGTATGGCCGGAGATATCCGGAGAGCAGTCCTCTCTTGCGAAGTTTGCCAGAGGGCCAAAACAGGAAAGGGGCGGACCTCCGGGAATAGACAACGGCTGTACGCCGGGAGGCCGTGGCAACGCCTAGCCGTAGACTTGGTGGGACCCCTGCCTCCGACCCCTCGAGGAAATAGTTGGGTGTTGGTGCTCACTGATCACTTCACTAGGTGGTCAGATGCTTTAGCCATCCCCGACGCTACAGCCCCAACGGTAGCCCAGATCCTAGACGAGAGGATATTTAGTTACTTCGGGCTACCCGAGATCATCCATACCGACCAGGGGAGCCAATTCGAGTCCTCATTATTCCAGGAGCTATGCGACTTGTGGGGAGTCGATAAATCTCGGACCACCCCGTACCACCCCGAAGGGAATGGGGTGGTTGAGAGAAACAATCGTGTGTTGGGTGACTCCCTACGAGCTCTCTTGCTGGGCAGAGGACAGGAAGATTGGGACCAACTACTGCCACAAATCATGCGGACGCTGCGAGGGTTACCACACTCCGCCACTAAAAAAACACCCAACTATTTGATGTTGGGTCGGGAACTACGTCTTCCTGACCAGTTGCTGTATGGGAATAGACTAGAATCATTCGCAAGCATACATGAGTATGTGCAGACTGTCCACGACCGATTGATACAAGCCCATACTCTCCTCCGAGATAGGCAAAAAGAAATTGTGTCAACTGACGCGAGAGAGCCTCCGTTATTCAATGAGGGTGACCTCGTGTGGTTGCTAAGCAAGCGGCGGAGAAGAGGGGAAAACCCGAAGCTAGCGGCCAAGTACTTGGGGCCCTATCGCGTGTTAAGGAGTCACGAAAACCACACTTATGAGATAGAGAAGTATGGACAGCGATCTATCCAAGCCGAGGGAAGGTTACGACTCTGTCGCCCCAGTCCGGTGCAACAAGGACGAGCCCCGGTTGAGGTCGAGCCTGCTCGCCGTCCCAACATGAGGGGCCGACCCAGAAGGCAAATCGCACGAGGAAACGATAACCCAGAAGTAGTTATTCCAGAGTTGCCCCTGCCTAGCCAACTAACGGAGTTGCGACTACCTCAGTCGCCAGGAAGGTCAGAAGCACTTCGATTTCCCAGGGGAGATCCCTTGGTTCCCCCAGGGGAACACAATCCTACCTCGATGATTGACCCCGACCCTGGCGGCGAGTTGATACCCGAGGAGGAAAGAGCCACGGAAAATACGGGAGCCCAGGCTAGTGATACCGGGGCTGGAGATGCACCACGGCCCCAACGAATCAGGAGGCCTCCCGCGTACTTGGCCGATTACGACACTAGCACCGTCCAATCGGGAGAAGCCCTCGGAGTTCAAGGTCAAAAGGCGGCCATTTTGGGTCCCAGACAGAACGCGCTCATTACTTGTTACCAACTCGAGGCGCACACACCTATATCTTTTCTCAACATGGAAGTCACTAAGGAAACCGTAAAGAAGGCTGCACCGATCATCGGAGCTTTACCCCTGTTGCCCGAAGTAAAGATCATGCCACTGGAGCTCCACCCGGCGCCGGGTGAAACCCTGGACGACTCAGAAACGGATCCTTTAGATAATCACGTTCCACACTCCCCACTACCGACCAAATGGATCGCGGCGGAGACAGCTAAAACGATCTCGAAACTATGTCGAGAGAAAGGTACTAACTGTCCATTGTGCCAACAACTACTCTCTACCCCTCGACGGCGCAGAATCCACATCGCCCAACATTTTACACGCTTCTTCTGCAAATGTGGGAGGAACTCCACATCTCGAGATACTATTGCAAAACATCAGGCTCGGATCAAGGATGCCGAAGTACGGAAGGCGCACGGTGGAAAGGGAGTTACTATATACGAGGTCGACCGAGATAGCTACCCGGCCTGGAGCAAAAAGGTACAATTAAATAATCCTCCGGCCTTTGAAAAGCCTACACCCTACGGGCCGATTAAAACCAAGCCACCTACGCGAAGAGGACCCCAGGCACCTCTCCCCTCTCCCCCGAAGAAGAAGTGGTACAGTCCGCCCAAGCTGGAACGACCGGTCCCAGCTCCTAGAAGATTGACGACAATAGGCAGCATCCAGAGCCGGCTGGGGGACGTACGACCCCGGGTCACAGTGGACGCTTTGCGAGAGGAGGCCTCCAACCTCCGACGGGCGGCTCGTCGCCTGGAGGACCTGGCAAATCGCATGTCGACCTCCTAGATGACACGGTCGACCTGATTTATCAGTATTTCCCTTGGTATTTAGTAATTGGGGTCTCTCATATTATTATACTTCCTTTTCTTTGTTTGTTTTGTTGTAGCTAGTTGGTGTGTTCCTATATTCTTGTATCTTTTTTTTCTTTTCTTGTGATTTTTATATATAGCCGGTAGTCGTCTATAGGGGCGGCGTGTGTGATGGAAACATGCATTACCATCTCCTTTTTGGTTATTGTCATTAGAGTTGTGTTCTCTTGTGTTATTTTATATAGTCACGCCCCTAGAGGAGGTTGGCCCTAGCCACCTCATTTGCATATCTGGTTATACTTAAGGCCGTGTTTCGGCCTAGTAAGTTCGTTCAATACATGCTTTGCATTTGGACCCACACTCTTCTGTTACCTTGCGCAATAACAGAATCACACTGAGCACTTATTTACTCCAAGCCTCAGTCTACGGACTGTGCTTTGGGAGTAGAGTATAGAAACACTGTCGACCCCGGTCGACCTCAGGTCGACCTTGTCGAACGAGCATAATATCACTCAGGGGGCAATTCCCCGTATAAGGTGGTTGTAGTAGACCGGTGGTGTAAGCCGACCTAGTCGCCTCCGCGTGTTGGTCAACAGGCAACACTTACACGGCCCCTGTGGAGAGTGAATGCAGACCGGTAGAGTAAGCCGACCCAGGTCGCTTCTACGTGTTGGTCGCAGGATCCAATACAATATTATGCTTTGTCAATAATTATTGAGTCACAACTATGTTTACTAAGATGTAACTAAAATAAAAATAAACGATATTCCAATTATAAATTATATTATCATATTAGCACTTATATTCCAAGTTAAAAGTTCTTGTGGGATTTTCATAGCTGTTTTATCGCATTAGTCACAAATTTGAACCACTAAAAATAAAATATTTCATGACCAAAATTAGAATTGATAGAGGTTGTGATTCATTGAATTTCAATCGCTCTATATAATGAATTCAAAGTTTACCTCTATCGACAATTTCGCACACTTACGTTTCAACGATTCGAAATTGTATTTTCTCAATTTTTCCAAGATTAGCCATGTAAAAATATAACATAAAATTAATATTATAATTTTTTGAATATAATTTGTTGAAGTAGACTAAACTTTAATTCAAGATTCATACACTTTTTGCACTTAGTAAGTCAGAATACTCGATAAGAATTTTATTCATTATTTATAATATTAATACCTCTCTATATCACAAAACAGCAACATAATTTACCACTTACTCTGCAATTATTACTTCAAAAGTCACCTTAACGACAATCGATTTTATTCAAAAAAACTTTTCTATGCTAAAAGAGGTCTGGGAAGAGGTTGGCATCAGGGCAGGGAAAATCTGTACAACTGATAGGCTCAGTTATTTAATGAATAATGTAATAAAATAGTAAAAAGAGTGATGAAGTGAAGAACTATGTTCTAAATCAATGGAAGGAACAACAGTTTGGTAACATTGATTAATTTCTGTACAGCTGGGTATATATAAATCATTCACATTCTTGCATCTACAGGTGTAGCTGTTTGGGCACTTATTATTGTATACTGACTCCAGCATTGCACTTGATGGTATCGTAAAACCTCTAATTGAACGCCACCTCTAACTGAATGCCACCTCTATTTGACCGCCATTATAAAGGAAGGGTTGAAAAATAGAGTGCCATGGCATTCAAATAGAGGTTATACAGTAATTGCACTTGATCGTTCTGTACCTTTCCATGGTTATAAAGCTAGAGTGATAAAGAGCCATACCGATCAACCAGTTAAATTACCTGCAGTTATTACAGTTGAGTATGAGTGCTACTAGGCTACTCATTCAGTATAAAGGCCTGCACACTATTGCCTAAATCAACGATTACCTGTGCGGTGGACCACAACCATGGGCTGTTATGACGTCATTTGCGATAAACTGCCAATGTAATTGTTGCTAGCAACGAAGATGCGATGGACTTTCAACTTGTTGAACTTTGACACCGATGATAACAACTGTCACCATCTTGATTGGCTGTTTGTGTACAGCATTGGGTTCAATCTTAACGGTTTGAAAGATCAATGTCAACCTCAATTGGCAAGCATGGCAAAGAACTAAGCTCATAATGAGTTACATAATCAGATAATTAATAGATAATCCAAGGACGGCAAATATTAGCAATATTAGGAATGCAATTTTGTAATTTCTATGGGTTTTTGGTTAGCGATCAACGACAGTTAAGTGCTCATAGCGTGTACAACTTATTGTTGGTTATGACATCAAAACAGCTAATCAGCCCGGTCCATTGCACAGTTAAGCGTTGATTTGAGTGAATGGGCCTTATAACAAGTTGCATGTAAAATCAGCTAGCAAGTAGCAAGTGCTGACTTCTACAACATCTGTAACAATTTGTTTTTTATATTGAAGTAGAAGACCTAACTTTTAACACCTTAAGAAAACTGTTTTACACTTGTATTAGGATAAAAAAGTAGAACATTACCTGTGGTAAAGGTATTGATCTCTGCACTAAAACTGCATCCAATTGTAGATTTGATGTTGAGAAAGAGTTCTTTAATATGTTTTGGCTGAAGTTGAGCGTACTCATGATCATCATCACTGCTTCTAAGATGTTCGTAAATAACCATAACAGTGTTCTGGTGCAGATCTTCTAGAATGTTCTTGACGTAAGAAACTGGAAAAAATGTTTAAGTTTCATATTTTCAATTAGCGTCAAAGAAACCACGGGACTCAAACAAAACCGTGTAAAAGTAAGTAAAACGCTGTATTGATGCAGGAAATAGAGCAATGGGCACGGTTTATAATACATAATATAATATATAATAATATAAATGTTGATTCTTGTACTAAAGCTGAATCAAATTGTAGAATTGAGGTTGACAAATAGGTCTTTAATATGTTTTGGCTGAAGTCAAGCGTATTCAAGATCATCATCAAAACTTCGAAAATGTTCATAAATCTTAGAAATGTAGATGTAATAAAATTTGTAAATCAAATGTTCATCACATAGGAGACTGCCTACAAATTTATCTTTTTAGTCTCTCAATCAACTTGAAGAATTTTACGGTTACTAAAAAGCGAGTAGCATTGACGTGTATAGCAGAACCGTTTATATTTTATATAGTTACATAAAGTATAACTATATATTTTATATTTACTATATAATGCTTTAAATTAATATATATGTCGTTACATATTAGCTGTGCAGTCAGGCTTTCTTCTAGCTGTGCTATAATCGCATAATCGTCTAATGACCCATAGCTATGGGCTTGCTAACTAAGTCAGTTACTTTATGTGCTTCTTACATGTTAGCTGTGTTTTCTGTAATACAGTACTTCTCGTGATAATACAATACAACAACTAGTGTCAGGAACGAACATTGTGGACCCACAGCCAGCATTTTTGTATTGTCTTGCTATGGATCCTAACATAAAAGCTTTGATCGATGCTATGCAGAAACAGCAACAACAGTTCCAGCAAAACGCTGATCTACAGAATCAGTTTATCTCCTTGTTTGAAGCTACCAAGAGTGATAGTGCTGCATCAATACCAGTAGCTGTCGCCATACCCAAGTTTGAAGCATACAACAGGGGTAAAGAAAAATGGAACCAGTACCTTCAACATTTTAATCAGCACTTCAATGTGTATCGGGTGGTAAATGACAGTCAGAAACGACAATGCTTACTATCTTGGGTAGGAGCTGAGACATACGACTTTTGTCAAACTTATTTGGCTCAGAGGATATTACAAGCAAATCATTTACTGAGTTGTCGGAAAAACCTAATGAACACTTTGCAGATACCATACATGTTCAGGCAGCAAGATTTGAATTTTCTCAATGTAAGATGAAGACTGGTCAGTCTTATGTTGATTGGGCTGCAGAACTTCGTGGACTCACACGGCACTGTGCTTTCATGTGCAAAAGCACAGGCTGTGGCACTAGTTATGTTGATGAACAAATTTGTGACATAATCATTAAAGAGACCCACATGCTGATGTACGTCGTCGCCAGTGTCTACTTGATGCTGATCCCTCTCTTAATGATGTTCTTAAGAAGGCTGCAGCATTCATCAAGACAACAGAAACCGATAAAATTCTTAAGGGGGAGACAACTTCTCCAGCTATTGAAGACACAGTAAACAAAATGTCAGGTCAGTACAAGCAAAGATCACGCCGAAGTCAACAAACTAATGGAAAGAAACAAGCTAATGCACAAAACACAGGTATGCTGAAGTCTTGCCCTAGCTGTTACATTAAACATGACAGAAAAAATTGTCCCTGCAGAGCATTTGTCTGCAGGAAATGTGAGGTCAAAGGTCACATTGAGGCTGTCTGTATGGCTAAGGCAGCAACACAAAGTCAGGCAGAACAGTCTGCTAGGACAGTTGAAAACTCTGTGTTAAGTGTGCTCACTGATGCAAGTAAACCTTATCATTCAGTACATGCAGTTTCAGATAATCTTTTCCAACGAGTCAATAGAAAGGTTTGAATCAAAACTGTTATCAGTGGTCATGATGCAATGTTTCAATAGGACATAGGGGCTACTTGCTTTATAATTGATTTGCAAGGCTACCAAAGTCTTGGATCACCCCCCCCCCCCCCCCTCTTACCTGTCAGTACCCATCTTAAAGCGTATGGGCATAGTGCGTTACAGATTAAAGGACAATGTTCAGTTAGTGTGAAGGTAGGAGATGTGGAAAAACAAAATCTCAAACTTCTTGTTGTAAACACAACACAAGGTTCAAACCTTTTTGGTCTAGATTGGAGTGACAAATTCGGTCTCTTGCAGCAAGGACTAGCTATATTGACACAGGGTATTTGTGATGTTACCTGTACCATCACAGGAAATGACCCTATTGGATTAAGGGACAAAGTTGCTGCACTCTCTTCTAAGTACTCTGATGTCTTTAAGGCAAGTCTTGGTCGATGTAAAAAGCCAAAAGTACCAGTACGCTTGAAACCAGGAAGCACACCAAGCCTTTTTAAACCTCGTGTAGTGCCATTCTCTAGACGCCAAGCTGTAAAAGAAGAGCTAGATTGATTAGTTAAAGCTGGTGTTCTAGAAAGTTGAGACTAGTGATTATGCTGCTCCAATAGTAGCAGTTTTCAAACCAAATGGAAGAGTGCGTATATGTGGTGATTTCAAGATGTTGAACCAACAAGTATCAATTGATCAACACCCATTACCAAGCCTTGAAGAGTTGCAAGAGATGTTGAAAGGCAGGGTACACTTTTTCAAGATAGACCTGGCAGATTCCTACTTGCAACTAGAGTTAGATGGTAATGCAAAGAAGTTGTGTGTCATCAACACTCAATGTGATTTGTTTTGCTACAACATGATGTGTTTTGGATTGGCATTAAGCCCTGCACAGTTTCAGCGATGCGTGGACTCAATGATTGTTGACTTACCTGAAGTTGCAGCATACTTGGATGATCTGATTGTCACTGGTAGCAGTGAGAGTGAGCACTGGTCTAATCTCGACAAACTCTTAGCTAGACTACAGGAGTACAGGCTCTGCATACATAGAAAGAAATGCGATTTCTTTAAGAACGCTGTTGAATACCTAGGTCACATAATAGACAAGAACGGCGAGACTCCCTCGACCTCTGCAATAGAGGCTATTGAACAGCTTCCTCGACCACAGAACTTACAACAGCTACAGGCGTTTTTTGGGCAAGATCAACTACTATGGCTCATACATTGCTGACCTGTCTAGCAAAGCAGTCCCATCTACAAGTTTCTTCGTGAAAATGTCGAGTTTGACTGTACTGACGAGAGTGACAAGGCCTTCCATGTTCTTAAAGAAAATGTCATCAAGGCTACCAAGCTTACCCATTCTGACCAAAGTAAACTGCTGGTTCTAGCAACAGACGCATCTAACTATGGAATTGGGGCAGTACTCCTACAAAAGGAAAATGGATCTGAAAGACCACAAGCACATGCATCAAAGACATTGAGCGTGCACCAAAAAAATTACTCAAAGATAGAGAAAGAAGCGCTTTCTATCATCTATGGAGTGACTAAGTTTAAACAGTATCTATATGGGAGAAGTTTTATGCTCATTACTGATCATAAACCCCTGGTTGCCATGTTTTCACCAGAAAAGAATATCCCCGTTTTAACAGCTCATCGACTGCAAAGATGGGCCCTCACACTGATGGCTTATCAGTGTGACATCAGGTACAAACCTACAGCACAGCACGGCAATGCAAATGGCTTGTCCATGTTACCTATAGGGGCTGACCCGAAGTTTGACCATGATGAAGAGAAGGAGAGCATTGAGGTCTCACACACTATACGAGAGGAGCTCGATCATAGTTCCCTTGACGATGAGGCTGTTAAACAAGAAACCATGAAAGACACCTCACTACAGATAGTGAATGAGTGGATACTGAAAAGCCTTTGGCCCAATAAGCTTACAGCTAGCTATGAACAATTGCGGCCATATTGGAATATGAGGAAGTCTCTTTTTGTTCTTGGGGAGGCTGTGCTTTTGCAACGTGATGACACTACCAGAGTTGTCATTCCACAGGCTCTGAGGAGTAAAGTGTTAGACTTGCTGCATACATCACACTGGGGTGTAGAAAGAGTAAAACAGCTTGCTCGTCGATACGCATGGTGGCCTAGCATCAATGCAGACATAGAACAGCTAATCAAAGCTTGTGAACCTTGCCGAATCTGTGCTAATGACCCAGCCAAAACTTACCAAAGTTGGCCGTCCCCCCAACTACCATGGGAACAAATTCATTTGGATTATGCAGAACCTTTTAAAGGTCAGATGTGGTTGGTTTGTGTGGATGCACATTCCCGATATTCGTACGTTGCTATGCTAGATGTAGGAAAAACTACTTCTAAGGACATAATTGACGTGCTACGACAGATCTTTGTACATGAAGGTCTTCCTCGGACTATTGTTATGGAAAACGGCCCACAAATTGTTTCAAAAGAATTTGACCAGTTCTGCACCATGCATGGCATTAAACATATAACATCACCCGCATTCCATCCTGCATCGAATGGAGAAGCGGAGAGATTTGTCCAGACTCTTAAGCAATCTGTAGAATTTTGCAGGAGGGGAGAAAGTTAAGATTTCCCTACAACTGTTTTTAACCACATACATATGTTTGCCTCATTCCTCTTTGAACTAGAAATCACCTGCTGAAGTTCTACATGGACGACAGCCGAGAATCACTCTGACCTTGCTAAAACCAATTCAGAACAAGAAAACTCCTTTACCAGGTCAATCATCTTCTCAATCATCACGGTATGAAGTAGACTCTTTGGTTTATGCAAGGAACTATAGCTCTGGACCCAAGTGGATACCTGGAACAATAATTAACAAGCTGGGTAGCATACTGTATGCTGTGCAAACCAACTGTGGTGTATAGAGACGACATGCCAATCAGCTACAAGCTAGACTTCAAGTTAATGATACATCGACCAATGACAATATCCTCACAGCTTCAAATGATCTTAACATCCAACCTGCCCAATCTGTACCTGATGAGAGGCTAGTACAAAGTCCCAGATATCCTACTCGTAATAGAAGACGACCTGATTACTTTGACAGTTCTAAAGTTCTAGCAAGGTCATGACTAACCATAAACTCAGAATAGTGAGGGAGATGTGTTACATATTAGCTGTGCAGTCACGCTTTCTTTTAGCTGTGCTATAATCGCATAATTTTCTAATGACCCATAGCTATGGGCTTGCTAACTAAGTCAGTTCCTTTATGTTCTTCTTACATGTTAGCTGGGTTTTCTGTAATACAATACTTCTCGTGATAATACAATACAACAATATGTTGTATATATGTTAGATAGTTTTATATATTATAATAGTTATAAAAAATATAATTATGTAAAATATAATATATTTTCTATATTAAATTAAATTTATATTTTAAAGTAAGTATAGTTTGTATAGTTATATAAAGTATAACTATATATTTTAAATATATTATACGATACCGTATATTAATATATGTTACATAAAGTAGGCTATAACAGTTATATAAAAGATAGCATTTAATTAAAATATACCTATATAAAATATAATACATCTTATATATTATATTAAATTTATATTTTAAAGTAAGTTCGACATTTCTGAGAATTACACTGACCTGTCACTGGTTTATTTCCTAATTCTGCTTCTGCCATCTGTATTTCCAGGTCAGCAATCCTGTGTATGTATAACTCTTCTCTTTTGGTTGTCTGATAGTTCTCTAGTTCACAAATCATGTAAAATAATCCAAGAGATGCGCAGACACTTGTTAACAAAACACTGTCTATTAAATGTATTTTGAAGTATTATTTTTTGTTTACTAGTTGTTAAATCTGAAATGAAAATAATAACCTCTGTGACTTGTTTTTGTTTTATTTTTTTATAATAAAACTTGAACATGTCACTCTGGTAGAAAATACAAAGTCACCATGGCATTTGAATTAATTGATCAAATCAACCCAAATTAACTGTAGTTTTAGAATTTCATGAAGCTTTTTTCAAAACAATTTGATGGCTTTGCAGACTTTAAACTATACGTTGTTTGTATTGTAGTATAGCATTAAATCAGTATGGCAATTTTCACATTATTATAATTATTGTTCATATTATTCCCATTTTTACGTGATTCACATTTTTCACATTATTCATGTTTTTCACATTATTTACGTTATTCATGTTTTTCACATTATATGCGTTATTCACATTACTCATGTTGTTCAAGTGTTTTCATTACCATTGCTTGTAAATTGCTACAATATGTATCAGCAGCTTTAATTAGTGCTACGATATCTAAAGGATAAGTTTATATCACTTATTATATGAAATTAACAACAATTTAAGATGACAAATTACCTTCTTCTAGCGCCAGGGTATAGGTATCATCCAGCATGTCTCCATAGGAATCAATGACAAGTGATGCGTATGGGTGGTCCTCTAGATGTGAAGCTACATACAGTAAGCACATAATTAATAAGTATTAGCTTAGCCAAAATTAGTGTTAGAATTATAATATTGTTGATGCAAAATTTGATATTAGTGGTTTCTAATTACTATGTGTTTGAGAAAAACAAACTGTAACAGTTGATCCATTTTAATTTGAAAACAAAACTACTTCTAGTTGCTGCATTACCAATAACAGTTGTTTTTTATGGAGTTTTTGCTCTTCTTTAGTTGATAGAAAAACTTCTAAGTAAAACAGTCAATTTTTGTTGTTGCTGTATAATAATATAATATACATATATAGTATAATACTACATTAATTTGTATATATGACTAAACTCTAAAAAACTTCCAAAACTGATAATTTCATTTATTAGGTTTTTATTCTTCTATTTGGTTGTTAAGGCTCAATTTTAGACCTTCCGATTTTACGTTGTAGGCATAAAGTGAAGTACCTGATTTTAAAAGCAACATGTATGGGTTCTCTGTTTTTTTCTTTCTCTTGTTTTCTGGGATGATTTCATATCTAGCAGTTGAGGCTCTTTCATCTATAAAATCAGTGGGAAAATAACATATGTTGATTTGTCGATGCATTAACATATGTAGAATGCTTTGGCATAACTATACTTATTATTGTATATCTTTTTATGAAAAATTGTTGCCATAGTATTTTGCAACAATGAAGATTATTTCAAAATGCAGCAGTGTTCTCCTTTCAGAATGGCCAAAGGAAATGACTCTAACATCCCAAATGACATTTCTCAAACTGGTTATTTAGTATGCCATTTACACGTAGCCACCTCAGTACTGAGCCTTTTAAAAAGCTCTTTAAATATTAAAATGCGATACACACATTTAGATTAAAATATATGAAATTCTTTTGGAAGGTTTGTACTCAACTAAAGGGTGGTTCACACTATATCGCCATATGTTGGCATTTTTTTGGCCTTCATCGTTGATTATGTGAACCGTAAACCGATGGCAGCAGTTCATCGTCAATTATGTGGATCGTAAATTGATGGCATCGACGAAGCAAGAAGGATACATCGGAAAAGTTTGCAGCTGTCAAACTTTCTTGATATCTCGCCGAGTGCCAATGTGTCAATATTTCACCTGTACAATGCGAACCATTTCGGTGATAGTGAACCGTGGTTGCTGATAGCATGATTTATTTGTTTTCGTTCATGATAGTCAAAGCAGAACTAGTATTTGATACAAGCACACAAAAACAAAGAGGTTTTTCCATGAAAAATTAGAAAAAAAATGAGAAAACTGAATATCGGACTATTTGCTGATGCGAACACAAATGGGTCTGGGATAGTCTGAACATCGTTATCATCGATGATCACTGAAGTATTGTGGAATCAACACCGAGATACGGCGATATAGTGCGAACCTGCCTTAATATCTTCAGGCCGTCTAAGGACTCTGAATCTGCCAGACGTTGCTACTTTGATTTGTTTCATGAACTCTCTAGGTCATCATGAAACTGAAATACGGTCCTGCATAAGTGGCACCAATTCATCTAAGTTTAATGTAACAGTATATTTTTGCAAACAGTTTACAAACATACTAAATATGTGCGCCATTGGAGAGCAGTATGAGAGACGGTTGAAACCAATTTAAAGTTCAAGCTCTCAACTCATTTAAGACTTTGAAGTTCTGAACTCCTTCCTAGGTGTTTCTAAATATAGCTAGTGTTATACAACAGCTCTTTACTTATACTCGCTACTTAGTAATTCAGCTTTCAAAATTTATACTTGGCAATTGAAAACTAATATAAATAAATTAAAAACTAAAATTAATAAATCTTGCTAATTCACTTGCCTAATCACATTACTCCGAGCATCATTGTGATAAGGTAATAAGGTCATTGTAATAAGGTTATAAGGTCATTGTGATAAGGTTATAAGGTCAATTTGATAAGGTCATAAGGTCATTGTGATAGCAGTCATAAGGTTCTTTGTCTTTTGTTAGGTTTCATGGATTGTTAAGGGGCAAAGCGATTGTAACATCCTTCATCGTCTATTTTAATTGACCTTGACCCTCGAAATTGTCTAATGAACCTAAGAAAAGGAAAAAAGTAGTTACAAATAATAGAGAAATGACTCTGTTAAATATGAGTTCACTAGTTCCCATTTCAAGGATTTTTATTTTTTGCGGAGCATCGGAGCCTCATTAACCTTAAAAAATGAAAAGTTACTGTATACTGTTTGTTAATTGTTTGATTGCTATGCTATGTAGGCCAATATAACTATTACACAGAGGTGAGACTTGACTTCTTTTTGATAGCTATTGTTGTCTTTCGACCACTCTATTCAATAAGTAGTTTTTTGACCGCTTGCAGTGTGATCAAAAAGCTTTCTATGGTAAATATCTCTGAGAGATTATAGCTAATAAAAATGCCTGTGATGCACGTACAAAAGATTTGTTGAATTTTTGGTTGCCTGGTTGTACCAAAACTATTTTTACTGATATATTTGTGTTTAAAAGAAAACCAAATAAAAAATAGCCCTTTATAACTAAACAAACTTACAACACTCAAGTTATAAATATGTTTAAAGAGTATATATACAGCCTAGGCAATGTCATATTCAACTAGCATTGAACCCCGCCCCCTTGCCCTTTAATTTTCAATCAGGAAGCCTACAGCAGATATGTCAATTGTCAACGCAAAATACCACACTACTTTTACGCCAAGAATTCATGAACACGTTCATTGACGGCAACTGTTCTTAATGCATACCGAAGTGAATTCTGGAGTTTCTAGCAGGCTGGGTGTATGAGGCTCTCAGGAACCAAATTAAGATTAGATACCAAATATTTTTAGCAACCTGGGAAAAGGCGTGGAGCATATAAGTGTGAAGTTTGGATGAAAGCGACAACAATATGTCAACACATAACGCTTATGAAACAATAGTGACATCATATGAAAAACATAACGTTTACATGCCAACAGAAATAACAAAGTGGGACTTTTCAATATAAATTTTGTTTATTAATTACTAGCATAATGTCTGGTGTTGCACGAAACTTAAAAATCAGCTTATAAACACTGAGAGGTAAGGAGAGTTGCCTGCCACTTGCTATTAGTCAGGCACATTGCCAAAGGCTAATTTGAGTAAGCGTACTAATAAGAGCCTACTACTTGCTCCCATGATTGAGCACACAAAAAGTTACGCTTCCGCTCTCCATGAAGTTCCGCTGTTACGGAGAGTGGTAGCAGATTTGCGCTCATATAACAACATATATTGCTTAACAAACCCATTAAGCTTGTGTGGCTCAATTGGTAAGGGATTGGGCTCGCGAAAAGCAGGGTTTGAGGTCAAATCTTATGCGATACGGATTCTTCATTTTAAGATTTTAATAGCTATAGCTGGACATACACACACACACAGACACACAAATTTTGAGATTTAGATAGATTTGATAATAAACACGGCTTAAGATGTTGTACACTATACAGTAGACGCTCCCATAATGTAAGTTCAGGATAATATTGAGAATTCGTGTGAAGTTTTGATTGAATGGTAACCTATCTCACCGCGCTTGCGAGAGAAAGTAACGTCACCTGTATAGCATTATATTTATTATATATATACAACTTACGTGCCAGTTTAGTCCATGGTGATAGATCGTAAGATGTGTCGACAAATGAAAATATAGAAAAAATAAGGAAATCATTGTAAATAAATGTCAAAGATGTGCACTGCCGATCAACTTATTGAAAGATTATTACAATCATGGTCTATAAAACCAATGAGGTTGATCAAAAAATAAGGAAAATTGTTGACGCAAGCCAATAATATGACAGTTACAACGTACAACCTATAAACAAAAAATTTACGTCTAGTTTTTTTGTAGGGCCAAAGGGGTGAGTTTGGAAAGATCTGAAAACGGATTAGGCAATTTATATGTATTTTACTGTTTGTATAACGTTGTAGAAGCGCCTACTGCCCTCTTTGATTTGCTGTTTTCAACCTATTTGCTCAACCATTCTATCAAGTCAGTGCATCAAGTTTTTTTTAGCCTTATGTTAGCCTTTAGTTGCTTTTAGACATTATATTGAGCTTAAGAGTTTAGTACTTCGGAACTTTCAGTAACTAGTTAATGTGAAACTATTTGTCACTCTGTTAATAGCTGATGTGTGTCACCAGAATCTAGAGCCTTCTTTGCCATCAACTAATTGACTGCAGCAACAGTGGTGGTATGTCAAGGTCAAGTAGGTTTCAAGAACATTTTTAGCGCTTTGGTGAATGTGTTTTTCTCATTCAAAATCACCTCATTAAAACTAGTCTCTCCTAGATCAGAATAATTATACTAGTGGTTAATCATCAATTCATTCAAAGCATAAAATTATCTCCGACTTATCATATTCAATTTTCTAAAGGGCAGCAGATATCATTCAAGATACTGCCAACTCTGTTCTGATATTTATGTATGTTGAATAATTAACATATGAAATGTTGAACTTTAAAAACGCAACAGTTGCTGGCCATAATATGAACAGATCTGGTCTAATGATGTTTATGTACATGTACGTTAAATGACCCATACTACAAACAGAAATAAACAAATCATATGTTATTTGATTGTTTTTAATTCGCTGTCAAGAATTGTTCTTTATTTTTTATAGTATGCAATTTTTTATCCAGAGTTTCACGATTGCGAAAAATGGAAATCACAAATGTCACTTTTCTGAATTTTTAAATACTGTAGCTGCTATAGAATGCAAAATACCGTAAAACCTCCAATTGAATGCTAGCTCTATTTGCATGCCACCTCCAATTGACCACCACCCTCAGAGAAGGGTTGAAAAATAGACCGCTACTCTCCAATTGAACGTCACTCTCCAATAGACCGCCACTCTCCAATTGAACGCCACTCTCCAATTGAACGCCACTCTCCAATTGAACGCCACCTCCGCTTGACCGCGCTTTGACATTATTTGAGTTTTACGAGCCCATAATATCCACTGATCAATAGAAAAGTGTCCACAAACATTGTATTAAAAATAAATCGTTCATATCAAAAACATTTAATTCTCTCGTTGTCCAATTCCAAAGCTTTTCATTTTTATTTTGTTAAAACTTTCACAACAACACCATAGAAATAATCAATAACAGTCTCAGGCTAGTAGTAGCTCTTTGTCTAATGTGGTCTTTCTACTTTGAAGTAGCCTACATTTATAAAAACGACTTAAATTTACGATGGTGGATGAACTTTCAAAGCAACATCAATAAATAATCAAAAACTGTCTCAGGCTAGAAGTAGCTGTCTGTTTAACGCAGTCTTTCTACTTCGAATTAGCTAACATATAAAAAACGGCTTAAATTCACGGAGGTAGATGGGCACTTTGAAAGCAGCGCAATAGAAATAACTACTAATAGGCTAATAGTAGTTGTTTGTTCAACACGGTCCTATTACATTGAGGGCCATGCGTATACATCCCCGTTCGCAAATTTTGGGCCAAACTTTACGTTAAAGCAAGCAAACTTTTACGCGTTGCGTTAGTGCTAAATGCAGCACATGAAAGTTTTGCTCTGCTAAAAATTATTTTGACGCTAATATCGACTACTTCAGCAGTTCAGCAGTAAAGTCGAGGCCAGAAAATATTGGGGAAGTTAACGTACAACTAGAAGGTGTTTGTTCCATCGAAAGTAACAATCAGAACGCAGCTATCCGAGCAAACGATGAAAATATTGCTTTAAAAACATTAATTTTTGTTTCTGCGTGTAATATAAGTATGGTTCATTTATGTCACTTGTTCATAAATATATGTTTTATCATTTAATTGATTATTGTTGTATAACTTATAAATATGCAGACTTATTGCATATTATTCAATAGTATTCTTGCTGCATTCTTACCACGGCTTACAATGCATCGATGATCATAATTCCACTTCTATTGCACATAAAAAGCTAGTTTTGGCTGCAAACTTTAGCGAATATATCAGTGAGTGCAATGAGTTGTTATTCAACAATTTTAAATATAAAATAAAAAGATGTCTTCAAATTTAGAATGAAATAAAAATTGAAAATGCCAACAAATTTCAAAGACGGACACAGGCTATAATATCATCGCAGGTCAATTGTAAGCAATAGATATCAACAAGTAGAGAGATGTTTCTCTGTGCACATTTATTAAGAGATGTTTGAAAAGTTAGAGGTAAGCTAGCAGATTTATTGCATCCAAAAGGTTTAATATCGCTACACCAAAAAAGAGAGCAAAATATAGGCGACATTCGCTTCGCTAATAGGGCTAAATTTGTTTTCCGAAAACTCTGACGAGCCGTTTGTAAAATAGACCGCCAGCCTCTATTTGAGCGCCGCCTCCAATTGACTGCCACTATGAAGGAAAGGTTGAAAAATAGAGCGTCATGGCATTCGATTAAAGGTTTTTTGGTAGAAAATATTTAGACGTTTGTTTTATAGGAACTTAACTAAAACATATGAGTTCTATTAAAACTGATATTGGTGACTAAAACAAGCATTACCTGCGTCTGCGAGAGACATGACTGCTCCAGTTATCTGTGATTGTCCAAAGTTGTAGAAACGGGTAGAGTTCTTAACAGACGTATACCACCTAAAGTATGTACCAAAGATAATGTCATAGTTGAAGTATGTCATACAAGAAACTAACTTGAAATCTCTGAAGAAAGCTGTCTTGTAGAAAATAGAAAAGAAAAGCTGTTCTCAGCTAGAAAATAGTAAACAAATGCTTTGGGTTTTACCATCTGGAGAGCTAAATCAAAACTATTATAAAATATATCTAGTTTGTAATAGCTGTTAAAACTATTATAAACAAGTTTGGAAATACATATATGCAAAATATATATTTCTAAACTTGAAAAAATATGTAAAAAGTAGTGTTTTACTTTCACATAAATTTCTTGAATCATCCACAGCTTTCAGTTGACAGTCGTTCTATCATTGTAAGATATTTTAACTAATGATGCAATGCCCTTCATATTCCCTTTGGCTGCCAAGTTTATTAAGTAGAGTGACAGATGATGAAATATTGCTGAATTATGTTGGAGAACATCGGTAGCTCAATCAGATGAGCAACACCAACAAGTAAAGCAGATGTTCCCAACTTTTTCCATTCAGTTTACCCCTTGTGCCTTTCATAAATTTGATTCTCCACGCACATTCAACTCACATGACTAAAAACAACCAATACCAAATATAATTCCATTTTGTTGTACATATCTAAATATATAACAACATATTGCTAATTTATACTCAGCCCGCATGCAACACACAACAAAACATGACCTTCGGCATTGCGGGGAATTGGTTTATGACTAGGTTAACGTACTATCTAATCAAAATCTGGATGGATGTATTCATATATTCTGGGTTTTGACTAGTAGTGTATTATTAGCAACAAGTGTTATACATCAAACCAAAATGTTAAATGGTGAAACCCAAACTCACACGGCACTGCAGGACGTAAATTAAAAATTTAGCAAATCAAACACCTCTCTGTTCCTCTCCGTGTAAATTCAAAATCCCAATCATAGGGGGATTCCTCCCTGGTTGGGAACCCCTGAAGTAATGTGATGATAACAAGAATTTGGTTAAAGGTTGACTTGCAACAAAATTCACATTTCAGTTATTTGGTATCACAATATTTACTATGTCTTACTTTGCTGTGTTGTAGGTGCAGAATATGTGGAAATGCGATTACAAGCTCCTAAAAGCTCAAAAACGAACAGTTAATTGCAGCCACACAAGACTGCCGTAGTGTGGAATCCCTTTCCAAAGCGGCTCAAATGGGACGTAGTTGTTACAGGATGGTTTCTGTTTACACTTTCACGCAATCTCATTCACCAAAATATTCTCACAAATATACTTCACACATTCAATAAAACCTTGTCTATTGTTCTTACGCATCTGTTTCATCGTCATTGTAATGCTGTCACTTTCAGCACTGATATCCTATAACCTACTGTAAAAATTCATTCAAATTTTCAACCTTAGCTCGAAGGAGTCCATATCATTGTCTGATAAACATGACGAGCCTGTTGGTCACCTGCGATAATTGAAAAATGCTGCAGAAATTATTCGTGAAGTATGTGTCACATGGTCAGATTACGACTAGACGATTAGACCAAGCCGAAACAAAACTGTAAAGTAGTGAGCATCTATATTTGATACAGAGTCTTCGGTAAAACCCAAAGTGTTGGTCATACACTAGTGCTCGAGAAATTTTATATTGAGCCATTTTATTGGCCTTTCAATTCAAGTGAGAACATCACGTGACAAAACAATAACCAAATGTAATGACTACATCAGAGAAATAAATTGATTCCAATCTACGGAGGCTTTTCATTTTTGAGCTTTTAAGAGCTTGTAATCACATTTCCACATATTTGGCACCTACAACACAGCAGAGTAAGACATGGTGAATCTTTTGATACCAAATTACTGTAATGGAAATTTTGTTGCAAGTCAACCTTTAAAAGACAACCATAGACTCACTATTAAGAATACCTGGTTACAAGCTAGTTTTGGTAATGACAGTGTGTATTCTAGCTACAGGAGCCCAATCTATAACAAAACCAACAAGTTGGTTTGGTTAACTAGTCAGTGCTTATATCAACAATCTAAATTGGCAGTTCATTGCTTATGGTATTTAAGTTCTTCCTCAATTCATGTATGCCTAGATTCATATTTAATCTGCAAAATAGGCGTAATAAAAAATTGGGTGATAAAAATCTTTGCACAGAAAAATTATTTGTGTTTAACATTTAACAACAATTACCATTCTAACTGTTAAACTTCATATCATGAGAAAATTGTTTCGTGCAGTTTAAATAAAATAAGAAAAAAGATAAGACAGCTGTAAAGGTTTTAAAACTTGTCAAACATCAGTAACTTTTAAATTTTATATCGTGTGTAGCTGCAGCCCTAGCGTGATCAGCACACTTTTACTTTGAAGAGTTTCATGGTACTGCCATGATTCATGTATTTGGGTTGGCTGTCTATTTTCCTGTTTGCTGTTTATTTGACCTGGTGGATGATTAGCTGGCAGGCTGCCTGAACTGGTCATCATTGCACGATGCACTAACATTCAACGATGAAAATGAAATCACCACCTTGTCACCTTTGATAAAAGCAAAAAATGATTCTCCGAAACCCTATTGCTTACCAACTGCAAACATTATTTTAGCATTTATAAGTTCTAATTTTATACTTAGCATTAGTTGTTTACATATTTACAAGATTGCCGCTGTATAAAAGCGATGTATCGTTTCAAGACAGCAGTACAGCATGAACAACCAAGATATGCACTAAAAAATATGAGTGACACTTTTTGACTGTAACTATCAAGTAATAGTATTAGCTAGTTTCGTGGCAGAGAGTACGATGTGTGTTATTTCTCATTTTTATGTAGCCAATATGCATTACTCACCTGCAAGTTTTTGTAGTTTCAGCAGAAGGCTATAATTTTACACATTGCAAAGTTTTCTGCATCTTTTAATTGCTGTGCCAATACTGGATTTATACCTCAATACTGTGGAGGCCTGGTGCATTATGTACTCATTGTTTACCGCTCATATATGTATCCATCTTAAATAGACTTTTATATAGAATAGTAGGATAGCTTGGCCGAACTTGCCTGCAAGCACTTATGTAATCTTTGTATATTCCTTTTATGGGCATAGTTAGAGTAGTGGGCGGAGTCAACGCCGCTATATAATCCAGCGCACCAGTGCTCTGGTGCTCTTGTACTCAAGATTATCATAATAAACAGAATAACTAAACTCAATAGAACTGATTATGTTGACGCCTGCATGGGTGGCTTAAAGATTGTAGAAAGCAGGTTTCGATCCAACATCAGACAGAACTGCCGGGGTGGATCTATAAGTCTAAGGATTTGGTCTACACTTTAACCAGACCTGATCGAATATGCAATGGCATAAGAGATCAGGCCCTAGAGCGGGCTGCTAGTGGACCTAGACTAGTTGACTATAGAGACACAGAGGGCAGGCTAAATTGGTTTCGGAGTAAGTCTGACTGCTGGATACTTGTCGTGGACTGGCCTGACCCTTTGGGCGTGTCAGGCAGGCCACAGATAAGGTGTACCAGGAGAATATGTCAAGTCCACCTGTTAGTGCACAAAGCAGATTCAGCTACCGGAGTCAGGCCTTCACAATATATTTCTGTTTGTGATTAAACCTCGTTCCATTCCGCATGACTGCTTATCAATGCTTCTTCTACCGGTGCTATTTTTTTATAGCTGTCTAAAGAGTGATGTAAAACTTTTATATGTTATATAGGCCTAACTGGTGTGAATTTTGACTGCATGCCAAAATGTTGTCTATCGATGCTTTTTATACTATGCAGGTCTATGCAAGTTTACAAAATAATATGCAAGGTTATAAAAACTACAAGTCTCTTGTAGTGCTCATCGTAAACTTTGGCCAGTAAAGTTTGCATCAGTCACAAACTTCTTTTATATCTATATGGAAACCAGCTACATCATGAAAAAAAATTTGTTGAAACATATTAAGAGAAAAAATAAAACTGTTAATGTAAATGTGAATTCATTAGCTGAGTTATCTGGTAAGTTTTTCCTCAATCTTTTTACAGCTAGATTTCCATTTATTCGGTAAGATCATTCATTGAACTATATAATTTATATTATAAACCCAAAACCTAACAGCATATTCTAAAGAATCTCTGTGTTTAGATCTGGATTTAAAGAACACTAAATGGTGACAGAGCAGAAAATCCTTCCAGCTAATATTACTGGCTACAGTTGTAACAATGCCTTAGTAATATGGAGTGAAATAGGCTTTATAACAACTTATTATAAAATGTGGTAGGCTGGACATCTATTATACACCACAAAATAAACTCAGCAGCTAGGTCTTTTTTTTAACAATAAGCTGCATAACAAACTAATTCTCCAGAATATTCTGATCTAAACACAATAAGATGAGATCAGTATGGAGATACTATAACAGCTATGCTATAGTTTTGACCACTTCCTGTACAAAATGTTTTCCAGTATTTAGACATGTTACAAATATTAATCACTAAAGGATACAAAACTGGTTCTGGTGTAAATTTTTTTACACTTTTATATCAATTCATTTAGATTATTCTCAACCTATTATATTAGACTTTCTAATATGAAGCAAAAAATATTTAAGATACAGGCTACACTCGTCTCATGTTCATGCATGTTAAATGATATCAGCATCATTTCATGTTCAACTGCATGAAATGTTGAATTTTTAAAAACTCGACATGTGCTAGTCGTAATATCAGCAGCTCTGGACTAATGCTGTATCACAAATGTTTATGTATGTTAAATGACTCCTAAAAAAACTGAAATTGGCAGATCTTTACTGTAATAAAAAAATGTCTGTCTTTTTGTCCAAAGCCACCCTGGCAGAAAATTATTACAGCTGCCAGAAAACATATCTTTATTTAAGATACAACCTGTAAAGTTTTAAGACTGCATAGTTTAAAATCCTGTTAGACTTCTTGTAAGTAGATCAATTTTGCTTATGTCCCAAAATTTCATGGTGCTAAAAGTCTTTGTAGTTGCAAAAAACAGATTTTCCATTAAGATACAATCTGAAAAGTTCTAATCGTTAAACTAAACCAGACAAATAAGCTTTTTAAGACGTTGGTATATACATTGACTCTCTGAGTTATGACCTAATCCACAGTTTTAACTCAGACCAAACTCGTTTGAAATATATACTGTAGGGCATTTGCCGCAAAATCCAGCTCAAATGTTTTGAATTAGTAATCGAAAATGAACAAAAACCATAAAAAGTAAAACGTATAAGTGTAAAAACAAAAACGTTTTTTTGGCTACATGTCTGCCTTATCCTTGTACGTACGGCGTTTCCGGTTCTTTCGTACACGTTTCCATGACGATATCTACTCAATCAGTAAGCGAGACTGAATCTGCTGAATATGGTCGCACATACATCGTACGTGCATGGCTGTAAATCGTGCAGACCGTAACTTTGTTAGATACTGTACAGCAGCCAATGAACAAAAGCAAGTAGAGATATTTCAAATACCAGCAGCGGTATCACTGACAGCACCAGAGTACGGAGTTTAACAATATAACAATACCTGATTGATCCGTAAAGAGAATACTTGGGAAACACTATCCCTGAACTGAAAATCGATTGTTGCAGCTGAGTAATCTTTTTCACTACTAGCTCTAGCTACTGTGGAACAGACTGACAGTAAGATGTAAGCGTGAAAGTGTGTCAAATCAGGCGTGAAAGTCTGGGATTTCAATAAAAACTTTGGCTGAGTCATACGCTTCATTATTGTTATTTGAGGAAGTTTCCTGATAAACTGAGTATCAGAGGCATGCAAACAATCAAAGCATTCAAATTTTAAAATAAAATGAAATTCAACTTTAAAAATAAAGTAACAATCATTAACAAATACTGTTCTGTCATTTGCGATTGTTTTGACATTTGAGGTGATCTAACTGCCAGAACGTTTCAAGATTTAAATCAACAAAACTTGAACACTGTTTAAACACTTAGGTGCCTGATTAAGGCGGCTAATTGGCTCAGTTGGTTGGAGCATTGCCCAATAGATTAGGTGTCATAGTTAAAGCCCCATATTGGCTAACATTTTATTCATCTCATTTTGGAATCGTATTTGGCATCATTTTCATTCACACAAACTTATTTTTTGACCCAAATGCTCCGGATGGGAAGTGTCCCTAAAATTGTTGGGCTTAAACCAGAGGGAGTCACTATTAAAACCACATGCAAAGTTTCAGATATATTGTTTGCTCAGGAGTTGGTTTTTATATATTTCTAACCACAGAAAAATAGGTAAAGCAAAATACACATATTGATTATGGCAGCTTTTGTTTTGATTAGAGTACAACAACTAAAATAGGGTAGGATTTGTTGATGGAATATAAGCACAGCACTGTTTAAAGACATTCCCCGAGTTTGTATCAAAATTTTAATGTTTTTAGACTATGATAATTAACTACTTGCTCCATAACAATGGACAGTTCTGAACTGGGTCTGCTCTAGTCTAGAAAATCATTTGGCTGTAGCCTTGGCTCCTTTAGCTAAACTAGTTTATTCCACCATAATGCCTCATTTCAGGGTATAATGGTATAGTAATATCAAGTTTGCAGGCATTTCTATCAGCCACCCCATCTAACAATCTTAAACCATATGGGACTGAAGTCTATGACTAGTCAGTGATGAAAGTAACTTGTAGTACGGATGCTAAATAAAGCAGCTTGTGATTGATATAGGCAGCATCTGCTATTCAGATTAATCGCTGATGTGGTAGAAGAAGGTTAATTCTTGGGCTTGCGCAAATGAAATAATTATAAAGAAACCGTGTAGTGGAACGAGTTCCTGTTAAGTTACTCTTAAGTTCCTGTTAAGTTACTCTTAAGTTCCTGTTAAGTTACTCTTAAGTTCCTGTTAAGTTACTCTGGTTAGCTTAACATGGCAGTTACTTAAGTAACTTGGTATCAAGTAGCTTAAGAGTTGAAACAGCTTATAAACAGTGGCAGGTAATTCAATTGCTATTGACTAAATTTATTTACCCAATTTATTTAGGTAACTTAGGCCAGGGTAAGTTAAGTTACTCTTGTCATTTTCATGCCTGTTCTTATATACTTGGAGTTATCTTCTGTCGGCCTCATTCCCTGATATGCAGCTGTTACTTGATGACCCATAAATGAACCCCAATTAAACTTTTTTATTATATACCTACCTTCCAGTGCAAGATCTCATTTTCAGAAGCTTGATAACCAGGTCTTATATAGCTGTAGTTACAATGGGCTATTACTATCAGCCTCACATAATTTTCAAAAACTATGCTAACTTAACAAATAGTTTTCGGAAACCATATAGAGCTGTTAGTAATAACCCATCATAGCGAAGGCTACATGTATATTGCCGATTCGCTACATATAAACTACCTCTCGATTGCTTACCCGGCAGTAGCTTAACCTCTTAATCTTTGATTCGATGGTCACTCAGTGATACCCTAACTCTTTCACTACCGCAAGCCGATGTATCGGCATGTGTTATCTTCTCTTTGAGGCCGGAAGCCGATACATCGGCTTTTAGACAGTGCGTTAGTTTATTTATAATCATTCAGTTTTCGCTTCAGATAGACTAATAAGATTTGGTCTCTATAAAAACAAGCTTGTTGCTAACGATATAGACTACTTAGCAGGCCTCTCACTAGTGCCTCATTGATTATCAGACAAAAAGTTCACCGCGGAAAAATCATGGACAAAAAAGAACACCCCGATTGTTTAAGCTGAAGAAGCTTCTAACATTCTTAGCCATTAGGACACTAGTAACTCTATATCAAGTGATTCTGACTTTTCTGGTGCATGTATTTCATGAGAAAAATTGTAATAAAAACAGAATATTACGGCGACAGTCAAAATACGACTATTGAAATTGCTGACAAAATATTATTGGTAAAGTTTGTAAGGTGTTTTACCATGTTTAAATTTAGTTAATTTAAGATTTTTTGTATTTTTTAATAAAGAATCTTCTTTTCAACAAACTGTTTTTTAAATTAAATGGATATCTTCATTCGTTCTCAAGTTATCACAAAATTAGTGAGGTTATGACAATTTTTGTGTGAAAAGAAAAAATAAACTCGAGCAGAGCTAGAAATAAATTCGGTAGCAAAAGAGTTAATGACCGGTGACCGGCTATGTATGCTTCCAGCTGAGTCAAAAGCCGACTCGGTCTCTTCCCTTCAATTATCGACTAGTTCAGAAAGGCCGAGCCAGCCTTTTTGCTTTAGCACAGTTGGTCAGTCATGAGGGCTCTCTTTGACCCTTAGCCTTGGTGTCTCTGCTATTACCCAAATTAGTTTCATCTATCCCTGTTATTAGGGTTCAAGAAAGTTTGACATTGAAACTTTGTAAATATTGCTGGCAGTGATTTCATAAGTAACCGGCTTGCACGTAAAAATAACTGTTATTGTCTGAATCAGTATTCAGTACGCATATGTGGACGTCTGTCATATTTGACCAAATCCTTTTTGAATAGTTCCTGATTTTGATTGATCAATGCATGACATAAACTGGGTAGAGATGTTGCAATGACCATTTTCATGAAAAGCTGAATAACACATAGTTTCAACACTACATTGTGTAATTGTGTAGCGAGTAGCATGGTTAATAATATATGCCTTGGTATGAATAATATCAACCTCAGGTCTTCATGATAGCAGCTATTATGTGTACATCCTCCACCAGTAAATGATGCATGTAGATGTACTTATTAAGAGAATTTGATATAGTTGTAACACTTCTTGATGTAGTACAACTTTCATAGGGTTGTCCAGCACATCAATTATTTTAAAAGCTGGGCAACCCTCTGTAGCTTGTAAATTTATTCAAGTAGAAAAAACACTTAATGACAGATTTTAACTATTGATAAAGCTTACATGATCAAAAAGATTTTTTGACAACAAATATAACAGTAGCCACCATATTATACACATACCGTTATCTAATTTAGAGCACCAAACCAAGTAGTAGTGATTGCGTTTATGTTATTTGTGTTTAGTTGTTAAAAGGTATTGTTAATTTACTTCAGCGTAATTTGTGCTAGAGCTTACAGTCAGCATTGTTTATTCTTTAATTATTGATCTAGTAAATATATTAGTGTTATACATTAGTAGGCCTATATGTATATACACCAGCAACCAGCATTATATACCCTAAAACCTCTAATTGAACGCCACCTCTATTTGAACGCCACTTCCAATTGACTGCCACCCTGAGAAAATGGTTGAAAAATGGACCGCCACTTTGACATTATTTGATCTTTACAAGCCCATAATATCAACTGATCAGTAGAAAAGTGTTCACAAAGTTGTATTAATAATAAATCGTTTATACCAATATCAGTTAATTCTTTCATTTTCCAATTCCAAAGCTTTTCATCTTTTTTGTTAAAACTTTGAAAGCAACACCGTAGCAATACTCAATAACAGTCTCAGGCTAGTAGTAGCTCTCTGTTTAACACAGTCTTTTTACTTCGAAGTAGCCTGCGTTTATAAAAAATACCAGATTAAACTCACGATGGTAGATGAACTTTCACAGCAATGCTATAGTAATAATTACTGTCTCAGTCTAATAGTGTTTCCTTGTTTAACGCGGTTTAGGTACTTCGTAGTAGCGTTATTAAAAGTACAAAAACTGTTTAACTTTACGATGGTAGATGGAGCTTTGAAAGCAACGCCATAGAAGTAACTACCGTCGCAGACTAGGAGTAATTTTCTGTTTAACTTCGAACCTTCGAAACCTAATACTTTGAAGTAGGCCTATATGCATATAAAACCAGTTTCCAAGTTTTGGATCGCAGGTTACGTTTATTGTGAGTAAAACCTCTACGCGTTGCATTAGTGCTAAATGCAGCACGTGAAAGTTTGCTCTCCAAAAAATTGTTTGTACGCTAATATCGACTAGTTCGGCAGTGTAGAAGAAGAGTTGAGGCCAGAAAATATTGTGAAAGGTATTGAACAACTAAAAGATGTTCGTTCCATCGACAGCAGCTATCAGAACGCAGCTATCCGTGCAAACAATGGAAATATTTCTGTTTTAAAAACGTTAATTTTTGTTTCTGCATGTAATATAAGTATGGTTCGTTTATGTCACTTGTTCATGAATATATATTTGTATCATTTGATAGATTATTGCTGTATACTTTATAAATAAGCAAATTTATAACATTTTATTTAATAGCATTTGGCGGCAATCTTAACACAACTTACAATGGATCAATGCTCATATAGCTCTACTTCTATTGCACGTAAAAAGCTAGTTTTGGCTGCAAGCTTTAGCAAACATATCAGAAATTGCAATGAGCTTTTATTCAACAATGTTAAATATAGATATAAAATAAAAATATGTCTTCAAATTTACGATGAAATAAAAATTATAAATGCCAGCAAAATGCAAAGACGGACATGGGCTATAATATCATCGCAGGTTAATTGTAAGCAATAGATATCAACTAGTAGAGATGTTTCTGAGTGCACATTTATTAAGATACCTTTGACAAGTTAGAGGTAAGTTAGCATATTTATTGCATCCAAAAGGTTTAATATCGGTCTACTGGAAAAGTGAGCAAAATGTGGGCGACATTCGCTTCGCCCGTAATATGGCTAAATTTATCATCCAAAGATTTTGACGAGCTGGTTGAAAAATAAACCGCCAGCTTCTATTTAAACACCGCCTCCAATTGACCACCACTATAGAAGAAAGATTGAAAAATGGAGTGCCATGGCGTTCAATTAGAGGTTTTACGGTATACATAGACTAACAATATATATTAAATATAAAGTATTCAGTAAATATGTTATATATTAACTATGTGTTAAATGTATTAGTAATATAATAGTATTGATAAAAATATTGATAATTTGATAAAAAATCTCATTTGGTTCAAACCGTCATAACAAGCTCGTTGTACCAAAATTTATTGAACTTTTACAGTATACGGTATTCCATCTTAAAACTATCAAAATCTGTCAGCCATCAGAGATCTATGGTGTTTCTTTTCACAAATAAGTGCACAAGATTTTATGAACTCAGTCAAAACATAGTCATGTTGGAATTATCTTTTCCTGGCCACAGCTGTTGTCGGTGCTACGCGAGAACTGATATCTTTTGAGTGCTATTGTGGGTGTTGTCTAAACATCAACAACTAGGGAAGCATAGAGGAAACAACTCCTCAACAGAGATATTTTCATGAACAGTGAAGTGTTGGCTCATTGCTGAAGGCCTGCTCTTTGTCTTTGTTAATGTCAGTTCTTGGAATGAGTAAAGGAGTAAATGAGAGAACGTGCAAAATAAACGAAAGGAAAAGAAAGTGAGGGTAAGGGAGAAGAAAAAAGCAAGCATGAGAAAAAGAGAGCAAGGTTCGGAGAAAGAAAAAGCAAGGGTAAAGAAGAGAGCGGAAAAGTGAGCGAAAAAGAAAATGAAGGAGAGGAGAGAGGATAGCGAAGTACAAAAAGGGGGAAAAGGGAGAGAAGACGTAGAGAGAGAAAGAGAGAAACAGCAGGAGAGAGCGAGAGAAAAGGGGAGAAAGGGAGATTGAGAAAGGAAGACAGGAAGAAAGGGGAGAGAGAAGGGGCGAGATACAGTAGGAAAAGAGAGAAAGGGAGAGAGAAAAGGAAGAGAGAAAAGGGATAGAGAAAGAGAGAGACAAACACAGAGAGAAAGAGAGAGGTAGAGAGGAATAGGGAGAAAGGGAGAGAAAAAAAAAGAAATAGCAAGAAGGAGACAGAAAGTCGTTTCAATAAACTTACATTATAAAAGTGCTGATTCTTACTACTTTAAACCACTATTCTCTTTTGGATCCAAAGGGTGCTCATAAAGCCTGTCGAATCTAACCAAACTTAGAATTTTTGAACACCTGCTCTTTTGCATTTTTAGATGCTAAAAATGCAGTCAACTAGAGAAAAAACTTCACACTAGCCAGTCATTTGTAAACCATTCGCCTCCTTTTCATTAGGCGCCTACATTAAAGCACATTTAGCATCGATTTATGATTCTTATGAAATTAATGTAAAGGAACTTTTACTAGTTTATCTTTCCAAGCATTTTCTGGTTTCATTGCTGGTTACAATTAAAATAGCAACATTTACTGACTGCTAATCTTAAAAAATTGCATTGAAACATATGAATGTTTGTTTTTAGCAATTTTTCAAAAATTAGTTGAACTCAAAAACCATAATTCACAAGAAAAATAAGTTTTATAGCAACTCACCAGTTGAGCTAAGTATGACAAAAACCAGATATCTCCAACTCGGTTTGATGCATTCAATAGTCATGCTTATTTTCAGCTACTGAACAAAAATGATTGTTGACATTTTAAATGCAAAGAATTTAAATTGTTGGCAAGGTTTTGAAAAGGAATTGACATGCATTTCAAGTCTACCGTAAAACTTTAAACTGAACGCCATGACGATCTATTTTTCAATCGCTCTCTATAGTGGTAGTCAAATAGAGATGGCATTCATTCAGAAGTTTTACGGTATAAATGATTATAGGTAAAGCAATAATATTTTTAAATAAGATATTGTTCACATTTTTCCAAAAGAAAACAACTCCTATTCTGTGACCTGTCTTGCTTATTATGTATAGAGTAGAATAGACTGATTGATCAGCACAGCTAAATGCATGGATTTTGGCTCTTATTAGATGTAACTGCTTGTAGTTTTGTAACAGTATTTTTTATGCAAAAGCAGTGTCTTTTATAGCTCTTAAAATTTTTGGTTGTTTCATCTGAATAAAAAGTTTTCTGCAATAAAGCTATTTTACATTTCATGTGTTTTATAACTTAAAATGGCATACTGGTAATATCGCTTTACTTAGGAGAATGATTTTTTTTCAGAACATAACTCTGCAACGTCGGAGGTATGATGGGAGCAAGTTTATTCCGCTGAACAGTGTTACAAAGTATAAGAGGATAAAATTAAATGAAAAGCCAAATACAAGAATAGACAACTCTACATGTGAGATAACACTACTGTGTTTCCAATTATTTTTAACATTTCAATTTATTTGCACTTTCACTCAGTTTTTGTTTGTTTTCCTTGCATCACTTGCATAACATAACTAGAGGGTTTTAACAAAATGGTTCAAAAATTCCCAATTTTTTTGTAATTTTATCAGCAATGCTTTTTTACTCTTTGTATCTGCTGGCAATCATGCTACACATTTAATAGTTTTAAATACACCAGAAGTTTGATAAAAATGCTGGTTTGAATGCAAAACAAAATGAACCATAAGTTTTAAAATACAGATTACATATGGACTATGTTACCAAACTTTTAAAATCCCTTTAAAAGTTTTAAAATCCTTTTAAAAACTTTCAAAAAAGTTTTTAAAAACTTTCTTAAAAGTCTTTTTGCAAAAAAAACATTCAAAAATCTTTTATTAGAAATGTTTTAGAAAAAAAATTAAAAAAACAATATTAGAAATTACTTTGGACTTGGACTCATATTTATCCTCAAATTCTTTTAGATAAACCTGAAAATTTGACATAGATACTTTAATAACCAGTTTTTCCAAAAGGTAAACTGTTTCCTGTTAGTGCTACTCTGCGCTATTACCAATAATTTTATTATACTTGTTCAAAATATTTTTTTGGCAACTAAACTACACATATGCAGGAGCCAGAATTAACTGTTTGACGAGAGAACCTATATACAGTGCAACCTCAGGATACGATTTTAATCCGTTCCAGGGTTTGCATCGTATGGTGAAACAATCGTATGTAGGGGTGTAGAAACCATAGCACTTATATAATGCAAACAAGCCCTGGTAAAAATCGTCAAAATTTTATATAAATGCTGTACATATTAAAAATTAGTAACAAAATAGTATGTTAACCTTAGTAACTATAGTTACCTGCAGGAACTTTATTGTATATAGTGGTTATGATCTGCAATAAAATGTAGCATTATAATGTACCGTAGGGAGTTCTTACCTTTAAGAAAGATGTACATGTACTATACTATAAGTATAACGTTAACTTTGAATTCACCTCAAATAAGTTTAGCTTACTAAACACACATTACTTGAAGATAAGCTTTAGTGTGTATTTTCAACTATTTTACTGAATTTCAACTTTTTAGCACTAAAATTTTATCATTTATTAGTTTCAGTCTTCGTTTTTACTATAAATTTTAGCGGGCCTGTTTAAAACCTTTTTCTATCTAATTTGGCCAGAAAGCCCGAATGATGCTGTTTTTGTAATGAAGTAGATTTGTGTTAAAAAGTTAAGAGAAGTTGTCAGATCTTCTGTCAGAAGCGATTGCAACTCAAACTTTGCTACTAGTTTTAGAGGGAAAGTATTATTGTTATACACACGAAAATTGATGAACTGGGAGAACTCAATCATCGCATCTCTTTCAGGTGTTGTGAAAATCTTTTCGGCAAACAGCATTTTGGCGTTTTTGTTATTTTTCTGTACGTAATAAGCATACCGACTGCAAAATTTGACTTCATATGATGAAAAAAGCTTCGCATGGTTAGATGAAAAAACCGTATATCGTAATCGTATCCCTGATACGATTGGGAGCTGAGGGTGCACTGTACAGTTCTCAAACTTTGTCATCTGTCTAGTTATAGTGATTAGTGTCTAGGAATAAAAAATTGACACCCAGATAATTCGATCTCAGAATGTCCCAGAAGGCAGACCAGCGATCTAATCCCCTACACCATGATAGCCAAGCTGTCACCTGTTACCACATTCATTATTTCAGTTCAAATAACTACCTTTGAGGATCTTAGGGTCGGTAACTATTGACAGCACTATTGACAGTTATGCATAAGGAAAATTATTATCAAGCCATCTGCAAACTTGGTAATTGTTTTAGGAAAGGCAAGCTTACCATTACTGTCTTACCAAGTAAGTTACTCAAATTCATTTGGTAATTGTTTTACTAATGGTGCAACCCCGGGCATTCAGTTAGTATTTGCTTATATCACTTCCAACGCATATACAGCTAGCTACCTCTGTCTAGAGCTTTATGTCAACATATTATACTTTACATACACAAACTTAAAAATAACTTACACAAAATTTTAATAGATTTTATCAGAAATATCAGTATTTTTCTATCATTTTTGATTATTTTTTATGTTTGAGATGATCTGGCTGCCAGGATGTTTAAAGATTAAAATCAACAAAACTTTATGTGAAAACGATTAAATCAGTTAAAAAACTCGTATTTAAGTGAAAGTTTGATTATGACATCTATGGTTGCACATCCGTAAACAGCCAGCAGTATAACGCAATAGACGATACCAACTATCACATTAATAACAACTAGTGACATCATTTGTCACGTGTTTTTCCCCTGAGCGTTTCAACTGTGATTAGGTTTTGTCGATTTTAATCTTGAAACATCCTGGCCGTCAGATCACCTCAAGTATCAACAGCAATCCAAAATTATCACAAGTATCCAAAATGATAGAAAAACTGCTTATTTTTTCTGATAAAGTCTCCTAAAATTTTGTGCAAGTTCATCTTTAAGGCTAAGTCTTCTACGGCAAATACTTTAAACCGTGAAATCACATCTGCACTCCGTATGATGCGCAGATTTTGTTTCTTGCAAATTGATATTTCGCTAAAATCACGTTCTCCTACAAGTAAAAAAAGTGAAAGCTAATATCATCATATTTACACTATCAGTTAGTAAAGTTCATATTGCACTGGTCCTGTGTTCTACACAACCGTAAAGCTAGCAGCAATGATATTCTCATAGCCACCATTTGCTACTGGGTTAGACTTCACCCTGTACATCACTGAGGACGCTTCATTGTTGCGCAAGCTTATTGACTGCAGCTCGTTAATCACACGGGGAATTCCCGACTACAGTGGGAGTTTCCTCGTCCTCTGATTGGCTTGCTATGAGTCATCAAGAGAGGACTGCCAAACGTTGGTCTGTATTATATATTACTTGTTGGCAGGAAACTAGACTGCGTAGATTGACAGAGGATATAGATATAGAAAGTAAGTACTACATGCACACTTACCACTAATGCGGTCGTTGCTAGTAATGGTTGTGTTTAGTAAGTTATGGTAAACAAGTTTGAATGAGCCATTCGACAGTCACAAAAAGACAAGTTGGTTTGAAGGAGGTAATTAGTACATGAAATCGAAACAAAGGTTGATTACTTTGATTTGATCTCCGGTGATTACTTCATCTAGTTTAGTTTCCATCATATGTTTGGCAGCGGCAGCAATTCAAGATCAACGCTCTTACTGCCACCATCAAAGATGCTTTTGGTAGAAATCATCATAGCACATCAACACTTCTCACAGCACTAGTCTTACATGTAAACTAGTGCTACAAAATGTTTTACATTGAGATTTTTATTGGCTTTTCATTTCACGTGATAACATCACATGTTAAAACAATAACCACGTCGAGTTGGGTACGTCATCAAACTAAAGGAATTCCAACCTACAGCCGTTTTTTCAACTCTTCGTTTTTAGCTTTTAAGAGCTTGTAATCACATTTCCACATATTTGGCACCTACAACACAACAGAGTAGGACATGGTGAATCTTTTGATACCAAATAACTGTAATAGGAATTTTGTTGCAAGTCAACCTTTAACCAGACCTGCCAACCCAAAAGTGGGGCAATGCGTGAGATTTGGTTTTGAGGCAATTGATGTATCAATGATAGTATATATAAAGTTGTAGAAATTGGGGCAAAAATCTCACGCGTTTTTAACACATTTTCATTTTTTCTTTGGGGTGATTGCGTTAGTCTCACGCCCAATGCGTGATAGTTGGCAGGTATGCCTTTAACCTTTTGAACCTTGGCCGTGTGTGTCAATGTGTCTGTAATCTTGAGCAATTTGTCCGAGAAGTTTTTCAACTTTTATTAAATATAATCTAAAGGTGCCCATATTACAATAATATTTGATAAAACCCTAGTAAAAATGCCCAGCAACACAGCAAATGTTACTAAACAGAAAAAAGTGTTTCACAGTCATTTTGGCGTGAACCATCAAATTTATACAATTTTAAAAGCTTGTAAAAATCTTTACCATAGCATCATATTCATTGAGCAAACGTTTATCGTCACATTGTGACTCAAAATAAACTGGAAAATTACAGTTAGTATTATATAATTCTTCATTTGTATCACAATCATCTTAATCTACCAACAAATGAGTCGTATCGATTTTTTTCACGTTATCGTTCCGATACAATTTGCTATTATAACAAGAAGAATAGATGAAGATATTTGAAAACAATTAAAAATCAGACGATAATTGTTGGTCTAATGACCTGTGCAAGAATTAATTTGATCGGTTTACTCCATTACTGAAAAACATCATTTGTTGGAGTTTCTGACATACCTCACAAACACGCGTAATACTGGCCGTTAGTGTTCCAAGGATTAAGCTTCCAACAAAGTAGTTAAAGACAAGACGTAAAGTATCAATTAACCAAAATCAATTAGATTATTGTTGCTGAGCTTTACACAGGCTTGTCAAGTTGATCAATAACATCGCGTACTCACATACTTGTCAGTTCTTGACAAATGCCAGTGTCTCCACTGTGTGTACCAGTCTAGCCATAATTAATCACTCAACTGCGGTAGATGAAGGTGGGATTTCCCTTATTACTCTAGTAATGAGAATTCAAAGAGCAGCTATGGCCTGATGTTCTAGAATGTTCTAGAACATCTGACATGCAAACGAGTCATAGCTGAACATCTGGCAAAGACCACCAGTGGTGACAGGACTGGCATTCAGCATTAACCCTTTGAACCCTAATGCCAGTATTTCGGCATTGCATAGGGTCTGTCAGAAACCCTAACAGCTGGAATAATATCTTTGTTTACTTCCTTGGTTATAATAACAGTTTTTATTTCCAATATATTGGAAAAAACCAATACGACTCATTTTTTGGTAGGTCATGGATGGTTGGGATGCAAATGAAGAATTATATGATACTAACTATAATTTTCAAGATTATTTCAAGTCATGAAACGAAGATCAATGTGTGCTCAATGGATATGATGCTACTGTAAATATTTTTACGAGTAAAATCGTACAAATTTTTATGGTTGACGCCCAAATAGTTGTGAAACACTTTTTTTCTGTTTGGTGACATTTGCTGTGTGTTGCCGGACTTTTTTTACTTGTGTTTTACCAATTATCATTGTATTATCAACATATTTAGATATATTTAACAAAGGCTAAAAATTTGGGATTGTTGAACAAATTGCCCACAGTTACTAACGCACATTGACAAGGAAGACTAGGGTTCAAAGGGTTAATCCCTTTCACGACTGAGCGCACACGGCTGAGAATAGCCTGTCTTGACAGACTGTTGTTTTTGCGAGTTGTTCCCCCGTCGATGGGGTGAGCAACACAACAGCTTGTCACAAAACGTACTGCACCTGATGCATCAGCTGCACTGAAAGGGAGTTGTTCTCTTTCGTCTATGCGGCTTGGCTGCGATGTTATGGTAATCATAACGAATTTAGCCCAAAAATTTATGTAGAAAGAATAAAATTACAACGTTTAACCAGTGACCAGTCTCTGCGGCTAACTTTAGTAGAACTTGAGAACTTATGCAACAACAGCGATTAAACATGTCGTTATTTGTGCGCTCGGTCAGTTTTATTTCTATTTATGTATCAGTCAGTTTTATTTGTTTTTATGGATTTTATTTTCAATTATTTTATTCTTAAATTTTACTAACGTTTACAACAAAGACTGGTCTTTAGTTAAACGTTGTATTCTTATTTTTTTCTACATAGATTTTTGCGCGAAATCCATCGTTATGATTACCAATGGAGCGACCGCCATAACATCTCAGCTAAGCCGCATAGACGGAAGAGAACAACTCCCTTTCAGTGCAGCTGATGCATCAGGTACAGTACGTTTTGTGACAAGCTGTTGTGTTGCTCGCCCGATCGACGGGGTAACAACACAGCAAAAACAACAGATTGTCAAGACAGGCTAGGCTGAGAAGGGAAGCAAGTGTTTACACAAGCCAAAAACAAGGATGCTCTTAAAAACATGCGCAGCCACTGTTTACAGTAATCTACGCAGTCATACATCATTTTCGAGGAATTGTTCTCACTAGGTGGGAGAAGAACAGCAACACTGACAGTTGTATGTAGGCCAAAGATCACACCATACCTTGTGACTTCAGAAACCTTTGTTACAAAAATCAGCCTGAAAGCTGAAGTGCAAAATTTATGATAGAGCAGTTTCAGTCACACCCAATTTGTTTTGAACTGATCAATCATCTAGAAAGTTAAACATAAAACCTCACAAGAAACATCTGAAATAATGTTACTATTCTTTGTTTTTTTTGACGTCATCAAGTCGTTTGCGCATGCACTCATTCACAAAAAAGCCACCATATTTGTAGAAAACGATCGTTTTTCTTTTATTTACTAGTACTTTTTGGTGTTGTTTTGATACTGTAATAAGAAAATTACAAACAAAAGCATCGTTTTCTAAAATTCATTGCCGAAGCTCCGTATTTTTAACGATAAAATTGTCTATAAAGATGACCGACAATGATAAAATGACGTCACGAAAAAATGAAGGATTCTTTGTTTGATTCCAGCCTGTGTAGGTGCTATTTACGTATTTTGGTTAAATCAGAAAGGCCACACAATGCTATTGACTTCAGACAGTACAAGCTGTCACAAGCTTTTGGCTTTTCATGTACAGTGGATCCTTAACAAACAAACTTAATTCGCTCTATTATACCACTATCGAATATCGAAAGAATTGTATGTCAAAGCATTTTTTCTCATTTAAAATAATATAATCTGTAATATTCTGTTCAAGAGTAATGAAACCACAACAAAACACAATTAAATTACGTATAATATACAGAAGACTATAATACAATTTTAATTCATTCCAGTGTTGGCGTCATAAGACGAAAATTTCGGAACCTGCATGGCAGTGATTAAACAAGGTCTGTTTCGACCTATTTTTAGAAGTTTTTAAAGAATGTAACGACAACGAACTACCCAACGAGGTGTTAATACTTCTGACAAACAAACAGACTGAAGGCCATCTGTCGGTCACATTTACAAAAACATTAATTCATCGAAAATCACATCTCAAATACTTTGTTGTATATCAAAGCACATATTTTTGCAAATGTTCTGTTGTATTTCAAAGCATTCATATATCAAAGCATTCGTATGACGAGGTTCCACTGTACTGACAATATTGCATGACAAATTGACCCTCTGATGATAACGTTATCTCTTTATGTATGAAATCTCAAGTGTTATCTTACATAAAATGCTAGCAACGAATGAAATCACAAATACGAAGGCTCATCACCGAGTCAGCCAGTACTCTTTGAACTGCTGATGTAATTCATGTCTCATGACATGTATGCAGTATAACTCTATTGATTTCTATAGACTATGATAAACTATCACTAGCTATCCTGTCAATAGATTTATTTATGTACATTCAGTGAGTACAAATAGAGTACTTTTAAGTGCAGGTTCATCTGAGATCTTTTTTGATCAAGATGTTAGTGAGTACATCTATTACTTAGTTTATTTCATTAGAGTTACTCAGTAATCACGTGAATGTATTTAAATTGTCTAAAAAGTTAAACAATATCATTTCTTGTATATTGGTTGTGAAAAAACACATGAGGTCATCTGCAACTTGGTTTCCATATAATTACTCAGTAATTACTTGAAGGTATTTGAACTTTCAAAAAAATTAGGGAACACCTCTTTCCTAGTGAATTTTTTTGTATGATTTCTGGCTCACCTTCACTTGCCACCTCCAATTGACCAATATCTATCACTGGGGCAGCATTGGATCGTAGTTTATTACAAATTCTAAAGTATATTTTCAGTCAAATTTTTGGACCTTTGCTATATTGAAATTAATTTCATACTAACAAGAGGTAACATTTTCCCAAAGAAATATTTCATAACCTGAAATTTATGCATGCAGGGTTTTTGCAAGATCAAGTGCTACAGTACGCCTATATATGAATATGGCATAGCAAAACTGCATCAAATAATTTGGCTCTCCAGTGCACTTTATTCGGTGTGTAAACCTTTCTTTACCAACTATGGTTATACATGCCAGAAATTTTAGATACGAGAAGAATTCCAAACATATTTTCGCCTTGAGATACAAGAAAAATTAGAGATGTGAGCATACGAAACTGTTCTTGATGAGGTCATTAGATGGCCCACTATTTAAAAGGCTGCTCGCAAGACAAGCATCACTCGGTCGTTCTCACAAAGTGTGTTAAAAGGGCTAGCTAAAAGAGAAGGTGAAAAAGAGGCAAAAGGAGCCAAATATTAAAAAAAAGACGTAATAAGCTGAAAATAACAACTAAATTAGAATTAAGTTTAGCATAACGCAAGATGAACATATTTTTAGTGTGTTTTAGTAAGAAACATTCAATTAAGTTAAATTTAAAGTCTATGTTACTTAGTGTCACAAATGCCTAGCACATCAAATATGTTGCCATCATGTTTCTCTCTCACAACCCGTTAGCAGGTCTCAAAGCTAAGAGTTCCACATAGTAGTTAGCAGGTCTCAAAGGTGAGAGTCCCACACAGTACTGTACATGATAATGTTACATTTTATTGCTGATCACAACCACTAGATAGGTATTTCTTACTTTGTGAGCTTTGGTGGTGAATTGGAACAATTAATAACATATTTTTCCATTGTACTACCAGGTTTTTGGAAGGTGGGAACGCATTGATTTGTATTAAGTTATTCTATATAAGAAAAATTGATTTGAGATGTGAGAGAATTGACATGAGACCTCAGTCTTTGGACACAATAAGCTCGTATGTCAAAGTATGACTGTATGTAATTTGTATAAACAGCCAAAAAGCCATGGGTAGATTATTATTTGATGAAAGCTCATGAGGAGACAATTTCTAAATTGGCCACTTCAACCTATATATTAATACCTTTTAAATGATACATTTCATTAATAGCTGACTCATCTTGTGACCTTGACCCAAGATGGCTGCAGATGGTCCAAACTGTGGATACTGTATGTTGGAGTTCAAGAACATGGTAGATCCAAGACGTCTGCCGTGTGGTCATATCTTCTGTCTTGGATGCCTTCAGGGTGACTTCTCAGCTGGTGGGGTGAACACCAAATGCAACCAGTGTGGGTAGGTGCATATAGACTAGGTTCCTTTTCAATATGAAGTAAGTGTAAGATAGACTCAGGTCCGACATTACATGATTTGATAGAACAAACAAGCAGAGTTCCTGTTCATTGTCAAGCGCTTGTGAGGAAAGACCAGTTTCCAAAATTCCATATGAAAAGTTCTCATGGGAATAGTCCCAGTTCCATCATACACTGATTTGATAGTACAAATAGATTAAGTTCTTTTTCAATATGAAATGATTTGAATATAGACTAAGTTCTTATTCAATAAGAAACAACTTTGAGTATAGACTCAGCGCCATCATTCACTGATTTGATGATACAGATAGACTAAGTTGCTCTTTACTACGAATGGCAACCAATGTGGATGAGTACAACCAAGTACAATGACATTTTTGGAAAATTTTACTAAATCAATACCACCTGTTAATGATCATGTGATAGATTAACATGTTAAACTGTTTAAACAAGGGACCTGCTTCAATTGTCAAATAGACAAGAATTTCTGTCAAAATCATAACCTTTAACCTTCACCTATGCGCCGGTTCTTACTGAATTTGACTTATAAAAATCATGTGTAATATGTAACTACTAATGTGTTTAGTGTATGAGTTACGAAAACGGTTTTAATTCTGATTACAATTAAAACTCCAACAATTTATTTTATTGTTGTATCTACCGTAAATCCTTATATAAAAACTGCCACTATGTATAAGCCGCACCACAAACTTCTAAACAAAGTTTTGCTGGTATGGCTCATACACGAGGATTTACAGTAATTTATTTTGGTTAAATAAGCATATATG
The DNA here is from genome assembly GCF_963576615.1 of Watersipora subatra. Classification (NCBI taxonomy): domain Eukaryota; kingdom Metazoa; phylum Bryozoa; class Gymnolaemata; order Cheilostomatida; family Watersiporidae; genus Watersipora; species Watersipora subatra. The sequence goes on from NC_088713.1 coordinate 44,767,393, forward strand.
CAAGTAACTTTAAAACATTTCAAATGTTTACATACATTAGAGACAGTAAAGGAGCCAGCAGTCAGCTAAAATGAAGAAAAAGTGGAATGGCTGTCCGACTTCAAGATTTTACTAAATTGTTTATGGAAACTTTAAGAAATTGAAAAATCTCAGCGACTTAATATGATGTTTTTTGTATTCATCGTCTCCTGCAGATTGATCGTCACATTTATAATTTTATTGAAGAATGAATGTTCCACATTAGCACTCAAAATAATATTAATGATGACGTATTTTTGCATCTAAAGTTTGCACTTTTTAAATATGAAATTTGTACCTTTTAAACCTCAAGTTTGTATCTTTTAAACATCAAGTCTCTACTTATCAAACATCAAATTTGTACTTTTCAAGCATCAAGTTTGTACATTTTAAACATCAACTGTGAATCTTACAGGGAATTGCATAGCGGTCTTGCCTTAAATGAACTGCCTACCGCTAAAGAAGGAGAAGAAAACTCTGATACAGGAGAAGGCAAACTCCCACCCATAGCCTGCTCTAAAAACTGTGAGAATAAGGCTATCAGCTTCTGTGAAGACTGCAGTGTTAAGATGTGTGAGGAGCACAAAAAGGTAACATACCGATAAATATTCCAACTTTATGACTAATATTATCAAAACCACTTTGTTTTTTTCTCAGTGCACTAATAATAATTTGTTGGCAATTATTGAGAGAATCTCACAAAAAGCTAACAAACTTTATCAACAAGAAAACTTGTTGATAAAGTTTGTTAGCTTGTTTGTTAAAGTTAATTCATTTAAATTCAACGATTTCTCTAAACAGTTCAGACTTGTTTATCTATATAATGTATATTTCTCAAAGTATGTGTGTATGTGGATCTGTGTGTCATTCCGGCTGTAGCTATTAAAATCTTAATATTGAAATTTTGCATTCTGATGGATTAGAACTCGCAACTGAATACCCCACAAACGCATCTGCAAGTTTCTTATCCAGACGCTCTACCACTGAGCTAGAAGGGCATAGTGATATTATTACGTTATATTACGTATACATTATGCGAGTTCTAATTATTTTAGCTTTGCGCCCACTAGTTACGATACCTCTGCTCAGAAATATTTTGGGATGTAAGTATATGCGTTGCATATACTTACATCCCAAAATATTTCTGAACAGCTTCGGTTTTTTCTGTTAGGGCTAATTTGTTCTGCCCCACGATATCGACTTTAATTTGTCTCAAACTTATATTTTGTGATTTGTGTACGGATTATATACAGCGGAACCTCGGTTCTCATAAACATTAAAATATATCAGCTTGTACATAGCTTTCTCCGCTTTTTAGTGCATATTTTTTTAGAGCTCTATGACAAATCAGAGGTATATTATCGCAGCTTTATAGCGTTCTAGGTTGATATTATACATATAATTGGCCTTGTTTCCTGGCGCTTCAGTGTCGTGGGCACCTGGTCACAAAAGGGTTAAAAGTACATTTATATATACATAAAGCTCATTGTTTGCGTTTTTATGTTAAACCCTGTGTTCATTTATAGCAATTAAACTCTAGTAATGAAAAATCCGCATGGCACTGAACTTGATCTCAGGACAAATTAAAGGCCAGATTAAAAGGCAGCGAATTTAACCATTAGGCCACACAGCATACAATGCGTTTATTGGGCAAATAGTCATTACACTGGTTAATATAATTACGCATAAAGCGCTTGTTAGGGGTTAATAACTAGCACTGTGGATTGTTACAGGCAGCGATTGTTAACCCTTTGGCTGGGGAAACGAAAAAAGAACTCGTTTATCGCTTGTGTGGGGAAACGAAATTTGTGTCGCTTTTGGTAGACGTTTATAAAGCTGTCTCCTAGTAAGGTTAAACAAAGGATATGAACGCTAGTAAATTTTAAATATCATCAACAAGATATTAGTCGATGAAATACAATATGAAACGATTATCTGAGAGGCGTTGCTTTGTGCTAAGAGCTAAAGAAATCGCACCTCTATGGAAAAAGTAGAAGTTGGAAAAACCAGTCAACAACGGCTCGACATTCAAAACAATAAAATAACATTGATTTGTTCCTGCGATCGTTAGTGATATTTTGTCTGATCAGTATAAAAATAATTCATATGATAGAAGTGATGTAAACTTTTAGGAATTCTGAATATACCGAGAAAAGTGATCGCTATGGTAGATCGCATGGCTAGGCTGTTACAGTAGCATTGGACACTACCGAAAGGAATGATTCCAAGCATTTCATGCTGGGACAATTGTACATGGTTGTAGCTTTTTTGTAGTAGTAGATACAATGTATGTATATAAATGTTTATGTACAAAACATTTTGTTCATAGAAATAAATTTAAGATTTGAGCTATGCATGTTCATAAAATACTGATTTTATTGAATTTTCAAAAATAAATTACACAACTTTCAGGTGTTTTTGCGGGGCTTTAACTCAGCCAAAGGGTTAAACAGGCCCAAAACGCAGGTATTGTTTTAGAAAGGATTTTAGTAAAAATCTAGCTGTTCAGGTAAAATATCCAAGCTCATTATGTAATTATTCTATTACCTAATGAATTTGGGTGCATTCATCTAGTTATTTATATAAGTAAAAAGGTGAATAATTCTCAGGTATGATCTTTCATCTTGAGAATCACTCAATGTTTACCGTTGCTTTGTTTTGGCATGCGATGCGTGTAAAGGGTTCTTGACCAGAAAAAAGTGAAACAAGGAAGACAACTAGGTTAATCAGGTCAATTGAACTCCTGTCATGTCATTATTCTTGCGCCAAATACTGATTTGTAGTTCATCAATAATAATTATTTGTCTCATAATATATTATTGTGTAAATTTCTTATTAATAAATTATTGCATCATTAAAAATCTACAGCAATCATAATATAATACCGTACTTTTCGGACTATAAACCGCACCCCTATATAAGCCGCATCTGCATTATTTTCCAAAAAACGATAATAAAACAATACATAGGCCGCACCTTTGCATAGGCCGCAGAACTCAGGGCGCTGCTATTTAACGTGGCAGCAACTTTGCTGTTTAAAATGGAACAGTGCCCAACGGCACTGTTTCATAATCACGGTTAATACAAACAGTGCCGTTAGGCACTGTTTGTATTAACCGACGCTTTTTAAGCTAGTGCCTAACGAAACAGTACTGTTAGGCATTGTTTCGTATTTTCTTTCACAGCTAGAGGCGCACTAACCAGAGGTTCTGATTAGTGCGCCCTAGCAGTAAAAGAAAAAGCCACAGATTAGCCGCACTCTTATATAAGCCACATGGCTCAAATCATCAGAAAAAAGTAGTGGCTAATAGTCCAAAAAGTACGCTATTTATTATTTTATTTGCCATCTTTGACATAGGCATGCTCCCAAAAAAACCAATGATTGGGCGTTTTAATATGAAAAATGAGGAGTTTTTTACTCATGGCAGCACTCTATTATCTGCTAATTTGTAGGCTCATGATAACTTTTTGACTGACCACAAGTATGTACCATTTCTTGAGTATCGGAAATTTCCGGAGAAGTATGACAGGCCAATGTGTAACACCCACAATAAAAAGTTGTCTTTAGCTTGTGAAACGTGTGATGTGGTCGTCTGCGAGGAGTGTGACCTCACTTCTCCGTGTAATCAAGGTGAGTGTCAAACTTTGAATGATGTCATCGCATAGAATTTATTTTGTTCTAGTTTGAATTGTTGTACAAGTATTTCTTTCTTGTATAATTCGTTGTTTATGTTATCTATAGTTTTCACTATTCTATGGGCAAACCAACATTAATGGCACTGGCACAAGAAATTTTTTTAGTTTTTTCGTCTCCCTTGCAGTCAGTCGAGGTGACTAAGACTGTTTATGGTTGTGGCTCATGTATGATAGCAGATCTCTAATCACTTGGATTACAAGCAGTTGTTTGCTCTTAGTTTTTATTGATCAGCCTCCATTTTAAATTCCTCTTAACTACATCTTTCTACAGTGTCTAGGCCTTCCTTTATTTTGCTACCATCACATAGTTGCAAGTGTAATAATTCACCTCAAAGCCAGTCTTGTTCCATTCTGAGTACATGGCTCAACCATCTCAGACTATTTTCAATAAAGATGTCAGCCACGGATGATTGGCATTCCTTGATGATAGGTGTCTCAACTATGATTTTTCTAAAAGTTAGTTCACATCGCCGTACCAGATATGTAAAATCTACATCGCCGTATCTTGGCATTGATGCCACAATACTCTAGTTATCGATCATCGATGATAACAATGTTCACGCTATCCCATACCCATTCCCGTTTACATCAGCAAATACTCTGTGATGTAGTGTTATCATAGTTCTTTTCAATTTTTCGCGAAGAAATCTCGTAATTTTGGCAGGTTTGAATCAAATACTAGTCCGGCAGCGACTATCATAAACGGACATATTATCGTTTAAATGTATCTGTAACTATCGTCAAAATGGTTCAAATTGTACAAACGGTCATTGACGCTTGGCGAAATTTCGGGAAAGTTTGACAGCTGCAAATTTTCTGACGTATCTGCAATGCTTCGTCAAAGCCAATGGTGTACGGTTCACAAAATTGACAAGGAAAGCCGAAAGGAAAACACTTTCATACGACAATATAGTGAGAACCAACCTTTACCATCACATAGTTCCGAGTGTAATATAATAGTTTATATGGAACCCGGTGTTTTTCCATTCTGAGTGCATGGCCTAACCATCTCAGACTGTTTTCAATAAGTATGTCAGTCATTGTTGATAGGCCTGCCTATTTTAAGATTTCTGTGTTTGTGATTTTGTCCTGCCACTCGATGTTTATGATGGCCCTCCAAAAAATTATAAAAATATAGAAAATAATTTTTTATAATTGAATATATAAAAAATTGCACCATAAAAAATTGCAAGCAACAACTTTGTTCGCAAAAATTAATTGCAAAAGCTTCACGTTTTCAGCGGTAAAAGTTGTCTACAAAAATGGCAGACCACAATAGAATGATGTCACGAAAAAACGAAGGATAGGGTTTGTTTATCCACCTCTGCTCTTTCTATTCTAGAACCTTCTGTACATTTGAAAGCTGTGATAAAAGTTCTGCTAAAACCATCTTTCTCCTTGAATATATAAAATGTCTCATAGTTTTATCTGAGTCTCGTGGTGTACCTCTATAGTGTGTTCAGAAGCTCAGAAAGATCTTTATTCATTACCAATGAAATAAGAGGTTTATAGCCTGTTTCTATTTCAAATTTTTGAGTTTTTGAAAATGAAATTTGAACTTCTGGTACCACAAGGTGATGGTAAGTATGTTTTTATTTATGTGAGTATCATCTCCACCAGACTCCTGACATCATCTAGTGTAGATCACTTACTTTATTAGATGTACAGGATATTACATAGGCATTATCTAAACAGAATACAAAACCAGAAAAAATGAAAGGGGAGCAGAAAAGTTGGCTTTTGCGTAAGCGTCTCTAGGTCTAGTCTGGCCATCTCTTTTTCTAGATAGTACCATATCATGGTGTATTTATATCCAGCAGAACCACAGATACATATTTGTTCAATAAAATTTATCAAACTGTCTGATATAGCTAGGCAGTTGTGTTTGTCTGATTGCATCAAATTCAAGTATGTCTACTTTCTTTTTGTAGGAGGACAGCACAAGTTCCGTTCATTGGCTAAATCTATGAAGCAGTTTGCCTCTGACTACAGTAAGCTGATAGCATCAGTCTCAGAGCAGCACTCAACCTTCACTAAAAAACAAAAGGAGACTGAGGCTATATTTGAGGAGCTAGTTGTGAACTACAACTTGGAGGAGAAGCTAGCAGCTGTAGACTCTGTTGCTGAACAGCAGGTAAATGAGATGTTAGTGGCTCAATGCATATATTATCTACCCCTAAATAAAAGTTTACTTCTTATTCAAATTGCAGCTTACATATTTCTCGTTACTGCCGAAGGCTTGATGAAGTATTGACAATCATATACGTTATTGCTAGAGGATGCATCCTGTTAACATCATGTTTAGGTAGTGGTAATATTATGTTGATGTAGTGTTAATGTTATGTTTATGTTAATGTTATGTTTATGTAACGTTAATGTTATGTTTAGGTAATGTTAATATTATGTTTCTGTAAAGTTAATGTTATGTTTATGTAATGTTAATGTTATGTTTATGTAACGTTAATGTTATGTTTATGTAATGTTAATGTAACACTAATGTTATGTTAATGTAACACTAATGTTATGTTCATGTAGCGTTAATGTTATGTTTATGTAACATTAATGTTATTTTTATGTAAGTTTAATGAGCCTGCTTAACATTAGCAAAAATATAATTAGAAAAAAATATTAGTCATAGTAGAAATTCTTTTAATCCTTTCACGACTGATTACAAAATGAGAGTTGTCTTCTACTTTAAATGAAAGAACAACTCTGAATAATCGAATGTGATCGATTGAACTCATCAGGTATAGTGACACAACAGTAGCTTAATAAATGCCTACAAAACGGTTATACGTCTGTACAAGACCTGGAACTTTTTTTGATTACTTTAATTCACTCAAACACTATCATTATAGTCTGTCATAATATTTACTTCATTCTTGTAAGACAGGTCAACATTAACCCTATCACAATTGAGCGCACCAACTCTGAAGATGCTGCAGAAACAACTTTATTTAGCAGCATGATTTGTACCTTGAACATTGCTGCAGTAAAGCAGCTGTATCTCACCTCCAACATTGTCAAGATCGGTCTTGAAAAGGTTTAAGGTTTACTTGCAACAAAATTCACACTACAGTTATTTGGCATCAAAAGATTCACCATGTCTTACTCTGCTGTGTTGTAGGTGCGAAATATGTGCAAATGTGATTACAAGCTCTTAAAAGCTAAAAGACGAACAGTTAATCGCCGCCATCACGAAACCGCCGTAGTGCGGAGTTCGTTTCCAAAATGGCTCAAATGGAATGTAGTTAAACAAGATGGCTTCTGTTTACACTTGTGTAATGTAAAAATGAACTTTCGCATGCGAAATTTGTGAAATGAAATTTCACATCTTAAATTTCACATTTCATTTCACATCTTCTTCCACATTTTCACATTTCACATTTTTCCCATTTCAGCCTTTCAGTCTCAACCTTCTAATCGGTATTATATAAGTTCGGAAACATATATTTAAGAAATATTTGAGTAAAATCTTTGTTCTTTTGATGACGGAAAATTTTGAAAGTTGCATATAAATTTGCTAAAACAGTCAGGTTTCCAGACCACCTTTTATCTGTTAACCCTTTGACTGCCGTATTACTCGTTGCGCCAAGTGCTTTTTTCACTAAAAAACACTGCATTTTGTTTTAGCTCTTGCTCTGCTATTACTTGATATATCTAGCTCAAATTTGACAATATATCATTAGAACCACTTCAACAAAAGATTTTGATTGATAGTACCAGTCTTGGGTAACCTTATAGCAAACCAGATGATGCCGAATACAAAAAAAATTGTCTTTTCAAATAAATATACAATTTGCTGGGCTATAGTTCATGTTGCATTAATGCTAGTCATTTTATTTTACTGTTAGAAATGTTCAGATAACGTTTTAAGCAGTTTAAAAAAGCTAGAATAAATTAATTTAGCATTATATAACATAATATTATTACAAAACAAACTGTAAGTGGATCTCTAAAAATGTATGATTTACTAGCAAATAAATTTTTATCTTTCAAAATATTATTATCAATAGCAGAAATGAACGGTTTCCTAACATTGACTTTTGCAAAATATCGTTTTTTCTATTGAATAGAAAGCAATTACCAAGCAGTATAGCGTTTTGTTTTATTGCTTTATAAATGTATAGATGTTTATTATGTGTTAGAACTGGGTTAGTAAAGCTGTCACAAAGTTTTGAAAGTGTTCATAAATATTTGAAAAGCATTTGCATCATCGCAATTAAATGGGTGCTATTTTGCCGTTATCCATTTCTTTTACCACTACTAATTAAATATTCCTTCTCACTGTTTAAAACTGCTTTATCGGCAGTATAAATATATTTCTACTGTAAATTTACCTTATATAAACAAGTATATAAGGTTTGTAGATATGTTGTAGTCATATTTTGCTTATTCATCAGTCGTTAGGTTTTATCAATTTTAAGCATTTTCAAATTCGCAGAAATGTGAAATTGGCATCCAAAGAGTCAAAGGAGGTGCTTTTACAGGTTTTTTTGTGGACCACCCTTTGTCTAGATTGGTTCATCTCAAACGGCTTTCTGATAATCTTTTTGCCTTCTTTTATTATCTACTTCTGTCAATATCAAAATGAATTACTTTGTAAAAGTTTGACAGTAGTACCAAACAATCAAAAGTTTCAATAAAGTGACGTAGAAGTTTTAGTTGTGCAATCAATACAGAAATTATCCGTACACAAGTGTGTACTGGTATATTTTACCACATTTTACTGCTATTCACACATTACTGGTATATTTTACATGGTAGTTTTTAGTTAAAAGGTCTGTACTTTCTAAAGAAATAAATATAATAAATTGACTTGATTTTGTTACTTTTTTCGCAAAAGTTTCCCAAAAATCTACATGAGTGCTATTCTTAAAACAGCAGACAACCATAGAACATTAATCTACAGTGTTTTTGTTTGTTCCATACAGTGACTATATCAGGGCATCAAACTATACATGTACAAGTGTAACAACACGCCTACTCAATTCAATAATAAAACTGGACTTTTGAGGTATCATTTTTTTATAAAAAACATAATAAGCAGTCAAATATTTTTACTAAAATCAGCTCAGGTTTCGTCAAAATAACAAACACCATCTGTTATGCCCGATTGCTACAGATGCTTGTAACACAAACAAATGGTTTTCAAGTTATGACCAAAATAACGAACGCCGTAATGTGATCATCTTATTACAGAAGTGTAATTCTTAACTCAATGATGCAACATTGATCAATAATAGAAACAGGACTTATGATTTATCATTTTATCATGAAAGTATAGGAAGTAGTCAAACTTCTTGATTAACACTGTTAGGGTTTAATCGAAATATCAATCATGTGCGATTGTTACAGATTGCGGAAATCAGACGTCGTGCCGAGGTTAAAAAGAAGGAAATAAGAGAGTTTCCTGTGAAGATGGACACAGAAGTGACGGCATACAGTGAAGGTCTTGTCAAAAAAGAACAACAACTAGATGACCTTGAGAAGACATTGAGCAAGAATTTGCGAGAGCTGCATATCGTTGAGAACATCAGACGGAATAAAGGGTATCGGAAAAGCATTTCCTCAACTCAGGCTTTGGAGACGGGCAACTGTGGCATTCTTCGTAAAATGGTGGTTGCGCCGATGGGTGAGTGAAATATGAGATTATTTGCTTTGGGTTACTTGTTTTTATACCTAACTAGCTGAATATCCGGCGATGTACAGGTTATAAAAAATTATCCAATGAACTTAAGTGAGTAACCTCGTAAGCTAGTAGTCTAAATCTCTACTAAAACAATAGCAGTATTTGAAACCAGCTTAATAATTGTTTTGCGTAATGATCCAGCGTGCTAGTTAATAACCCCAAGCGCTTCAAGTGTGAGTATTTTAATCGATGTAATGAATGTCATCACAATCATTCATCATTGATCGTAAGGCAGTCATTTAGATCGCCGGCCTTGAGACATGGAGATTCCGAGATCAAATCCTCTTTGAGGCAGGTTTCTCATTGCTAGATTTTAAGTGCTATAACTGGACACAAGGACGACAGAAAGCAAAAGACAAACATTGAGAAACATATACAGATTAATAATGACTTTACACAAAGTTTTAGTAGATTTTATCAGAAAGTACGGGTATTTTTCTATTGTTTGAGATTGTTTTTGATGTGTGAAGTAATCTGACTGCCAGGATGCTTCAAGTTTTAAATTGAAAAAACTTGATCAAAGTTAAAATGCTCAGATCAAACAACAGTGCAATTATTTGGTTAACAAAATATATTTTCATAATTATATTAAAATATTTTATTATTAAATTATTATTGAACTATGACTAATATAATAGGATCACTGTTTACAGTTACCTTGTGACAAAAATTCCTTGGGATATGAAAACCTATGACATCATTGTATTTTGTACCTTTTATTATATTTTAATTATATTCCCAATTTAAACACCGAATAAAAGAAGCTGTTATAAAAGTTATTATTAGAGCTATTATAAAATTAGACTATTGTCTAAATCTTAAAATTTAAAAAACTTTGAATCATGAAATGTCTATTTTCATTTGCGTTAAATTTAGAAATTCTAAAGGTTAAATTTACAAAGAAATAGGCTGTGTTTCATACTACACAAGATTCAACAATGCGCCTTATTACCCAGTGAAATTTGTATATGGTAATTGACCTTTGGCTATGCTTGTTAACCTCGAATCAAAAGAATCTGTAGTTGTCGTAAAATGATGAAACAAAAGGTGAATACTTGAGATCCTAAAGTTTGATGATTACCGTAAAACCTCTAATTGAACGCCACCTTTATTTGAACACCACCTCCAATTGACCGCCACCCTGAGAGAAAAGCTGAAAAATAGACTGCCACTCTCCAATTGATTGCCACTTTGACTACCTTTGATCTTTATGAGCCCATATTATCAACTGATCAATAGAAAAGTGTCCACAAAAAATCGTAATAATAATGAATCGTGTATATCAATATTAATTATTTGGGAAGAGGAAAAGTGGTATAGTAGCCTAGTGGCGAGAGTGACTGTTTTGAAAATGGAGGGTCAAAGTTTCCTTCCTGTGTGAGGTAACTTTTGGCTAACGCTGTTAGCATGTCTTCGGACAAATGGACTGATGCAAATGACTCTTATTGTAGTAACGATTAGTTCATTAGTTCAAAGGCTCATTTATCATACAGATAATCCCTGATAAATCACAAGATTGTGTGTGTGTGCGTGCGTGCGTGCGTGGATGACCAACATCTTTGATCTAGCTTAAACCTACCTACTATACATGTTTAATTGATCTCATTGATTGTTCACAGGCTTTTCTGATATTGGAGTTCAGTTTAGACCTCTTCTACCATCCAAGCTAGTGAAATTCTTCAATGGGTCTTCATCCAACAGAAAAGCCCAAAGGGTAATGTTTACAGATCCGGGAGATATCCTCCTTTGTTACAACAACCAAGTGGAACTACTGGATGCCCATTGCAAAAAAACCAAGTTTTCTGTCGCGCTGTCTAATGTTGTGTCAGTCTGGCAGCACCATGAATTCATCTACGTTGCTACTTCTGTCAGCAGTTACTTAGAATGTCAGCGCTTCTACATCGACAGTCCATCACAAAAAGGAACACAAATTTTTCGATTTGCAACAGATGTGTGGTATTCAGGTCAGCCAATGGTCATAAGAAAAGGAGAGATCATTGCCATCGATAACTCCAGCTACCATTATCAACTGAGAGTTTATGATTTATCTGGAAAACACCTCCGTAATGTCTCAGTTCCTCGACAGAGTTATGAGATCTGCAGTTTACCTGATGGCTTTGTTCTTCTCAGAGATGAGCAAAACTATGTCAGAAAGTATGATATCAGCTCTTCCTCGGCTGTCGAAGTTTGGAATAGTACAACAACTGCCTCAAGCATCTCAACTGATAGTGTGGGCCTGTGCTATGGAACAAACTATCGGTACCGTGACAACCAATCGATAAGCTTGTACTGGCCAGCTTCAAAATCAGGTAGAGTGAAATAAGTGGAGTACAGTTTAAATTAGTTACTAAATTTTCATTCTGGTTTCTAAATGAATCTGATGAGTTGAGTAACATACCCTTAAGACTGGTGCTAGGTCTATTTCATTTAGACATCTAAGATGTATCGTTGATTCAAATAGATGGCTTTATCATGACAGAAGAACTCTGATCTGAATCGCTATTTTTATTTCAAGTATAAGATTTTCTGGCTCATATTATATATTGCCATTACTTACTGAACTTAGACCACAACTGGAAGTATTGTTTTAGATTATCATATATTGTTTCAGGTACCGCTGAGATAAAGGAACTTCAGACAGAAGAGTACAACACCAGTATACCTTACATAGCCGTGAACAAGAATGTCCTAGCTGTAATTGGACAGAACAGCTTTGTTCAGCTCTATTACATAGAGTTCTAGCTTTCTGTATAAACAACAAGATACGGCTCTAGATGGACATTTATAGCGTTTAACTAATTAATTTTCATGCTAAAGTTTGTTTAGTGTAAAACTTCATTTATGCAAAAATATATTTTGAAGAGTTAAGCAAATGTTTTTGACTCAAAAAACTCATCCTTGAAAATTCAAAACCCTGTGCCATTAGATAAAAATTCAAATGCTGTACGGCATGGTTCAGTCAAACCTTACTATTACCGATTTATCGTCTTCTTTCTCTCTTCTTTGTTCCACTTGCATCGTTTTTTCTCCATTTCCTTCCTTCATTTTTCTATTTGTCCTTCCCTTTTCTTGTACATGCCCTGACCTTGCCTTAAATGTATAATTATATTGAAGTTGTAATCCGACTTTCATTGTTCTGATATTCATGAAGATAGTAAAAGGTCCAGTTAGTCAGGTTTTGGTAAAACGATCTGTTAGAATGTTGATAAGTAGTGTCTAAGTGGAATCCTCAAGGTCGTTTGATGCATGAGAGGAATTTGATGTTTGGTGGCATCAGTTTATGTGAAACAATATAAAGTTTGAGCATAGGAAACTGAGCTTGAATATTATCTGTTTTTTGTACACTGTTTCTACTCCGAGGCATTGTCTGGTAATACTTAAAATGTTGGATTTCCATTAAATGGCATTAATATATTTGGGTCTTTTGTTGTTTGCTTTAAAAATGGTTTACTTTAAAAAGAGCTTCAAAAGATACAGAGAGATATATACTTTATTTATATGATAAACGCTATTTTTATATGAAAAAGTTTAACAATATATATCAGCTGCAGGTAATTTTTCAATAAATATTGAGTTTGTTCAGTGAATTTTCTATTTAATGTTAGCCTACAGCGAATTTTAGTTTGACGCTTTTTGACTTTGGTTTAGGTCGTTTGATGCATGGGAGGATTTTAATGTTGGGTACTATCGGGTATACAATGTGGTTTATGTTCTCCAAATATCTCTATAAATGTCACCAAGTCCGTTTGTGTGTAAGGGAACAGTCGTTTTCCATGAAGGCTCTGCTCTCCCAGTCATTCAAGATGGTGTTGACGTTTTCTATTTGTTGGTTCCATAGAGCTGTTCATCACCAAAAAATATCTCTATGAATGTCACCCAGTAAGTTTGTGTGTAAGAGAACAGTCTTTGTCCATGAAGCTCTGCTCTCTCCCAGTCAGTCGAGATGGTATAAAGACTTTCTATTGGTCAGTACCATAGAGCTGTTCATGACCAAGAAATACCTTTATGTCTATGTCTCTATGTTCATGACCAAAAAGTATTTAGCCAACTGCAGATTTAGCAACTGAACTTTAGGAAAAACCAGAAATAGGAGTATAACAGCACATTTGATAATTACAAATTAAAAAAATAGGTAATAGTAGCAAAAATTAGCTTTTAAAAAATACAAAAGGTAATATTAATAAATAATAGAAAGTGCAAATTTAGTGTGTGCAATCACTAAAAGGATACAGAGTACATATATGAACAGAGGGATGAGAATGGTAGAATGGTTTAGCTTTGTGGTCAGGTGCAAGTGTTTGCAAACTTGCTGGTGAAATCTTTGTGTGTTCAAATCCAGCAAGACACACATTTTTCAATCCTAGACTTTAATCGCAAGAGAATTGGGTAGACAACGAACAGCGACGGCCAAACTTTGAGATTTATATATAGTATAAATATATATATATATAATTATATATATATTATATATAATATAATACTATATATAGTTTAGCACTCTGGCAATATGGTGTGCCGTGAGAGATGGTCATTTGTAATAATTACTCTGAAATCATGCAAGGTGATTGAGTAGTATACATAGACGGTGGAGAACCTGGTTGCAAAGCTGAATATCTGCCAGGGTTCGAATCTTCTGCAATGCAATCTGGTTTTCTAACTAGTGATCGTGACTTAGGAAACATTTAATTTAAATGGAAACATTAAACAAAAACATGGAAACTTAATAAAAAAGATTGCTTTTTATGTTTTTGATAATTGTTGAGGACTACCTTGATATTAAAATTAAATCGCAATTAACATACATGTATAACAAAAATAAAACTTAACGTAATGTAGACAATCATTTTAAAAATGTAAAAACCCCATAATGCGGTAAGGTGGTAGTACTGAAACTGAAATCTCATCTCCTCTACGCATGAGGTAGCAAATTGATCTTCAGCTAAAGTTACATTCTCTTAGAAAATTAAAAAGAAGTGAAAGCTTATAGCATCATATATACACTATCAGTTAGTAAAGTTCTTATTATACTGGTCCTGTGTTCTACACAACCGTAAGGCAAGCAGTAATGATATTCTCAGAGCCACCATTGGGGACTGGATTGGACTTGTTGAAGCACGCTTGTTTGTTGCGCAAGCTTCTTGACTGCAGCTTGTTAATCACATGGGGAATTCCCGAATACTGTGGGAGTTTTCTCTGCCTCTGATTGGCCCGCTATGAGTCATCGAGTGCGAAACGTCAAACGTCTGCCTGTATGACATTACTACTTGTTGGGAGGACACTAGACTCTGCTTAGCTTAACAGCAGATATAGAAAGTAAGTACTATATGCACACCTACCTCAAATGCGGTTTTGCTAGTAATGATTGTGTTTAGTAAGTGTTGGTAAAACAAGTTTGAACGACTCAATCGATTGTCACAAAGAGAAAAACATGGTTTAAGGGGGTAATTAGTACAGGAAATCAAAGCCAAGGTTGATTACTTTGATTTGATATCTGTATTATCCGGTGATAACTCCATCTAGTTTAGTCTGCATTGCTGATCTGGCAGCAAGCCAAGATCGATGCTCTTACTGCCACCATTAAATACACTTTTGTACAATAGCCATCTCTTGATGAGGCAAAAATTTGAGAAATCTCAGCCGTGCGGTTTCACCTTGTTTTTCCCTCATTTTAGTCAAGATGAATATGTTAAGTTTTAGCTGCCTTATACTTAATCCATTTTCGGTATAATTTTAAAGTTTGACGTCGACTGTGCTGCTAGTTCTTGAGATATCTCCGAGAGACCGATGACATTTCAAGCTGGCTGATAAATGAAAAATTGCGGTTGACTAGACATCAGTTTTTAATGATACATTTGCTAAGATAATTATTAATGAAAGCTAGAAAATATGCTAAGCTTCTGCTTCTCAGCAAGATGAGTTTTATACTAAAACTAGTAGTTTATCAATGTATAATAAATATACACACTTTAGCCTGACTCAGTGTACCACAATCATTATGTTCCAGCGACCCGTAAAACAACATTTTTTTCCAAAATGTGTAAAATTTGTTTTTCTATTCATAATGAATATACACATTCTATCAGACTGAGCAAACTACAGTCATTACATTTTTTCAGTTATCTTTAAAACATCACTTTTTAGAGATTCTGTAACAAGCTATTTACTCCACTTAATTTCTGTTTTTCTTTGAGTTCTACAGGCCCAAAGCCTCAAGATAATATTCAGTTCAACAATAATTGTGCAACTAAAAGGGCGCACACAGTTTATGGAAAGTTGTTAATATGATTTGAAATAAGTTGACCTGGTATATGTAAGATAAGGCTTTGGTGTTAGGGTTATTACAAGTGGGTTGCTGGCCCTTTTCTAAGGCAATACTGAAGGCAGGTTGACACTATATCATCGTATGGCGGCGTTTTTCTTTCAGCGTTTATCATCGATTATGTGAACTGTAAACTGATGGCATCGCCGAAACAGCGCGGATACGTCAAGAAAGTTTGTAGCTGTACATGAGTATATGAGTGTGTAGTTTGCATAAGTCCAAATAGTTAGTAGCGATATTTCGCCGAGTGTCAACAACTGTCTGTGCAATGTGAACCATTTCGACTATAGTAATTCACGGTCGCTGATAGTGTGATTTATTTATTTCTGTTTAGACTAGCCGCTGTGAGACTGGTGCTTGATTCAAGCATGCGAAAACAAAGAAGTTTCTTCGCAAGAAATTAAAATGAAAAATCAGAACACTACGTTTAGGAGTAATTGCTGATGCAAATGGCGATATAGCTTAAACCAGTCTTAGCCCTCTGAACCCAGGAACCCCTTCAGCAATTTGTCAAGCGATCTGAAGTTTATAAACTTTTATTAAATATATCTAAAAGAACTCATAATGCAATGATATTTGGCGAAACATTTGTAAAAAGGTCTGGCAATACACAGCAAATGTCATCAATTGAGAAAAAAAGTGTTTAGCAGTCAATCGGGCTGAAACTGTAAAAATTTGTATGATTTTAAAAACTAGTAAAAGTCTTTACAGTAGCATCATATCCATTGAGCACACGATCATCATCATTTCATGACTCAAATTGATATGGAAATTATAGTTAGTATCATATAATTCTTTATTTGCATCGCAATCATCCATGACCAACTAACGAACAAGTCGTATCAATTTTGTCGATATCATTCCAATAAAATGGTTATTATAATGGAGGAAATAGAAAAAGATATTTGAGAACTGTTACAAATGGAAGTAAAAGTTCTGGTCTAATGCCCTGTACAAGAAATAATTTGATTGGTTTACGCTGTTACTCAGAAGCCGCATTTGTAAACAGAGACATCTGAATGCCAGTATTCCGGCTGTTAAGGTTTTTGACACACCCTACGCAATGCCGTAATACTGGCCGTTAGGGTTCAAAGGATTAAGCTTCCAACAAAGTGGTCAAAGATAAGACTCAATGTATCAATTACTAAAATCAATTAGATTGTTGTTGCTGAGCTTTACATAGACTTGTCAAGTTGATCAATAATGTTGCATATTTGTCAGTTCTTGACAAAAGCCAGTGTCTCAACTATCCATCGGTTTTTTTTGACGTCATCAAGTCGTTTGCGCATGTGCACGTTCACGAAAAAGCCACCATTTTTGTAGAAAACGATCGTTTTTCTTTGAATTATTTGTACTTTTAAGTGTTGTTTTGATACTATAATAAAAAATTGCAAATAAAAACATTGTTTTCAAATTATCATTGCAAAAGCTTCGTGTTTCTAACGAAAAAATTGTCTATAAAGATGGCCGACAATGATAAAATGACGTCACGGAAAAACGAAGGATATGTACAAGCCTAGCCCGTATTACAAAAGCCAGTGTCTACTAAACCTGCGTACCAGCCTAGCCTGTATTAATTACTCATCTGTGGTAGCTGGAGGTGGGGATTTCCCTCATTACTCTAGTCATAAGAATTCAGAGAGCAGCTATGGCCTGATTGTCTAGACTCTAGAATGTTTTAGAACGTCTGATATGCAAGCAAACCATGGTTGAATTTCCACAAAGGCCGCTGGTGATGACAGGAATGGCATCCAACATTAACCCTTTAAAGTTTAAACCCTAACACCGGTATTTCGGCATTGCGTAGGGTCTATCACAAATCCTGACAGCCGGAATAATATGGCTTGGTTTACTAATGCTGTTTCTCAGTAACAGCGTAAACCGATCAAATTAATTTTTACACAGGGCATTAGACCAGAAATTTCACTTCCATTTTCAACTGTTTTCAAATATCTTTATGTACTTCCTTCATTATAATAACAATTTTTAATTGAACGATATCGCGAAAAGATCGATACGACTCATTTGTTGGTAGGTCATGGATGATTGGGATGCAAATGAAGAATTATTTGATACTAACTATAATCGCTAGTTTATTTTGAGTCATGAAACGATTATGCTCAATGGACATAATGCTAAAGTAAATATTTGTAAGAGTTTTTAAACTCGCACAAATTTTTATGGTTGAAGCCCAAATAGTTGTGAAACACTTTTTTTCTGTTCGGTGACATTTGTTGTGTTTTGCAGGACTTTTTTTACTAGTGTTTTACCAATTGTCATTGTATTATGAGGACAGTTAGATATATTTAACAAAGGCTAAATTTTGGGATTGTTGAACAAATTGCCCACAATTAGTAACACACATTGACAAGGAAGGCTAGGGTTCAAAGGGTTAAAACCTTTCACGACTGAGCGCACACAGCTGAGAAGGGAAGCGAGTGTTTACACAAGCCAAGAACAAATATGCTCTTAAAAACATGAGCAGCCACTGCTTACAGTAATCTATGCAGTCATACTTCATTTTCGAGGAACTGCTCTCACTAGGTGGGAGCAGAACAGCAACACTGACAGTTGTATGTTGGCCAAAGATCACACCATAGCTTGTGACATCAGAAACCTTTGTTACAAAAATCAGCCTGAAAGCTTAAGTGCAAACATATATGTGACCCAGGCAGTCAGAATGTACAATCGTGCTAAAACCACATTTTTGAGTTATTTAAGGAATTGAAATCAGCAAGTTCTGAGGATTTTAATGCATTTTAAATTTTTCAAATCGGATTATTTATGCCCAGGTTATGTAAGATTTAGTAGAGAAGGTCTCGTGATGAACTAAAACTGTCGTTTTGAGTTTAAGCAGGATAAAGTTGGTGATTCATGAACTGTAAATGATGGTATTTGTTTACCAATCAAAATGCCATAGCAACCGACCACTTAATCTCAACCTATATTGATGAAACCTGGCATTATCTACAATAAAACCCTGAAAAAGATGATGGTTGTATTTTTGTTCCAATTCGATTGACGGTTGACCTCCCAAAGGTCATGGTAAGGTTAACAATATATGTGGCTAAAAGCTCACCGTCCTGGAGTTTTTCATTAAAAGGGTATGCTTCAAACTGGGCACTTCTCATCAAGCTATATTGCTATGACTGCATATAATGACAGTCCAACAACTTAACAAAGTGTAGGAAGTGCATTCAGATTTGTCCATCTATACAGAAGGTCATGGTAAGGTCAAGGAAAAGTGACAACAGGGGACATCAGGATGCGGAAATATCAACCCATCAAGTGACCATTCAATCTAGAGCTTCTTTATGTAGTTTAACACTCACACAGTGTAGCACGAGTACGCTGCAGAGATTTATCGTAGTGCATTGGAGGGGTTTGTTTATTATGCTAGTGGCAATTTGTCCCAACACAACCATATTCAATGTTTCCTTCGGTAATTCTTGATACACAGTTCTAATGAGGCTTAATTGTTCAGACGACATAAAACTAGCGCATAATTTCTTACATTTGCACCCACTTATTAGTTTGATGTCAACAGCTAGAATAAGAATGTTATCAGCAGCGATAGGCTGATCTTTGATAGGCGGTAATTTGATTTAATTCATTAGGATGACCGTTATTACTCGCATTATCGTTAGCAGCCTCATATTGCGTAAGAAGCTGTATTTCTCAGGTTGCCCTATTATCACAACCCTCCCTCATCATCGCTTTCACTATGATCTGAGGCAGCTGACTCAGATTCTAAGTAGAAATACTCATCTAAATTAATAGCAGCAACGAGCCGTAATTTTTGCGATGGTTTTATTTTATTCTAGCCTGAAGCATCAAAACAGGAAATAGCCACATGCATGCGCGCACCCGTAGTTAAAGCCTATATTTATGATCTTGGGTTATGAAAAATTCCATAGCAACCACCGATATGGGTATAGTTAAAAGGCAATTCTGACTTAATGATTGGTCAGACACAAAAATAAACAAGACCATGTGAAAGAGCAGGCTTGAATGCACTATAAACCACTGTTTACTAAAATAGTGACGGTGAGTCATATAATAGCGTAAGCACGTTTAGCACCGCTATTGTGAACAATGGAATTACCGCACGATTGTACATTCTAACGGCCGGGGTCACATATGATAGAGCAGTTTCAGTCACACCCAATTTGTTTTGAACAGCTCAATCATCTAGAACGCTAAACATAAAACCTCACAAGAAACATCTGAAATAATGTTACTAATCTTTGTCTGATTTCAACCTGTGTAGTTGCTATTTACATACTTTGGTTAAATCATAAAGGCCTCACAATGTTATTGACATCAGACAGTAGCCACATGTCACAAGCTTTCGTCTTTTCATGTCGCCTACAGTGGATCCTTGACAAACAAATGTAATTCGTTCTATACCACTGTCATATATCAAAAGAGTTGTATCTCAAAGCATTTTTTTCTCATTTGCAATAATATAATTTGTAATAATCCGTTCTAAAGTTATGAAACCACAACAAAACAAATTAAATTACTTATAATACAGAGTAGGCCCTCAACATACTGTTTTAATTCAATCCAGTGTTGGCATCATAAGACAAAAATTTCGGAAATTTTAGAGCAGTGATCAACCAAGGTCTGTTTCGGCCTCTTTTTAAAAAAAGTTTCTAAAGAATGTAACGACAACGAACTACACAATGAGGTGTCAATGCTTCTAACAAAGAAACAGACCGAATCCTCTCTATCAGTCACCTATATACATGTAATAACGTTAACACATTGAAAATCATGTCTCAAATACTTTGTTGCATATCAAAGCAGACGTTTTTGCAAATTTTCTGTTGTATCTCAAAACATTGATATACCAAAGCATTCGTATGTCAAGGTTCTACTGTGCTGACAATATTGCATGACAATCTGAAATATTATCTACTATATAAACGGCAATCGTTGTCTGTTTATCTGTCTGTCCGCTTCATAGAGTACCGTACTTTTCGGATTATTAGCCGCTACTAGCTATCAAGGGCGCATTAACGGGAATCTCCGGTTAGTACACGCCTCTATACATAACCTATTCATCGTTTGCTGTTTTTACACAAAAATGACGTAATAATTACAATTCTATGGCATTCTTTTAGCTTTGTGACACACGATTTTTTTTTGTCGTCGACGTATTAGGGCTAACTTGTTTCCGGCAAAACGATATCGACAACAGACTCTCTCGATATTAGAACTTGGCGATTAAATTTTATTAACTCTATGAAACACGATGCCGTTTTTGTGAACCTCTGTTTCTGGCTTTTCTTAAGGTTCAATTGCTAAATCGCTGTTAAGGTCACTACTTTTCACGCGGCCAATTGCATTATCTCGAGTAAGAATAGCATCCAGATTCCTTCACCTTCGATCAGACAAAGACACTACAATATTTTTTTTACACAACATATCGTCGTACCAGCATCGCCGTATTCAGAGTTTTGATGGATAGCTGTTGGTGGAACAGTAACTTTTTAATACGCACACTTTAATGCAAGATTTGTTATTTTGAATTCACCAGATTCACAAATTTTATTTTGTTTTCTCCGTTCGTATTAATTGTTTCATTACCGAATCATCTCATATTGTAATCGTAGCAAAACAGACTCAATTTAGCTATTACTTGCTAATTATTGCACTGTTACATCTAAACCACTTTACAGCCGTCTTAATCTTAAAATTTGTTTGACCTGCACGAGACATTTTTCTCATGATATGAAGTTTGAAAGTTAGTTGTTTGACAAAGTTTGATAAAATTTACAGTTGTTTTTATTTTCTCTTTGTTTCAACTACACAAAACACTTTTCACCTGATACGTTGCCTATCATGTTTTCTCATGTTACCTATGTAGTTTGAATGTTAGAATGGCAATTGTTGTTATATATGTTAGATACAAATATATTTTCTGTGCAAAGATTTTTTTATTACCCGGGTACAAGTACAGCTTATGGTGTAAAATGTTGAAAAAATACTTTACCGAAGTTGTTTTCTCGCCTTGGAGCGGATTAAAATTTACATTATTTTATTTTAACGGGAAAAATTGTTTCGGATCTCGAACAACTCGGTTTTCGAACTAACTTCTGGAACTGATTATGTTCGAGAACTGAGGTTCCACTATACGTTATCAAAAGATGTAGGTCGCTGAAAGCTATGAAATTTTAAATTTACATTGGTTTGAAAACCTTTACAGTTGTTTTATTTTCTCTCTTAATTTATTTCAACTACACAAAACACTTCTTTCATGATATGTAGTTTGAAATATAGAATGGCAAATGTTGTTATATGTTAAATACAAATCAATTTTCTGTGCAAAGACATTTTTGACTACCCGGACAACGCCGGGTAGCACAGCTAGGCTTGGGGCTGTGGCGTCACTCGGGGATGCGCGGGAGACCTTTTTCGCCCCAAGTACAGCAAGAGTCTCCTGGCCCGGCTTTCTGGATGAATGAGTTGGCGAGTGCGAGGCGATTTATTGCAAAGCGATTGAGTGCTAGGCGATTGGTTGCGAGACGATTAGTTGTGAGTGCAAGGTGATTGATTGCAAGGCGAGTGCGAGGTGATTGATTGCAAGGCGAGTGCGAGGCGATTGATTGCGAGGTGAGTGGGAGGTAATTGCAAGGCGAGTGCGAGGCCATTGATTGCGAGGCGATTGATTGCGAGAAGAGTGCTAGGCGGTTGATTGCGAGAAGAGTGCTAGGCGATTGATTGCGAGGCGATTGGTTGCGAGACGATTGGTTGCAAGTGTAAGGTGATTGATTGCAAGGCGAGTGTGAGGCGACTGATTGCGAGTGCCTGGCAATTGAATGCGAGGTGAGTGGGAGGTGATTGCAAGGCGAGTGCGAGACGATCGATTGCGAGGCGATTGATTGCGAGGAGAGTGCAAGGCGATTGATTGCGAGGCGGGTACGGGTCGATTGATCGCAAAGCGATTGATTGCGAGTGCGAAGCGATTGATTCCGAGGCGAGTGCAAAAATGCGATTGTCAACTGCTCGGCGGGTAAAGACTGTCAGCCGAGGCGGGGGCTCAGCGGCAGAAGTGCGCGATCGTCAACTGCAAATATAGACGAGGGTAAACGAATGCATAAATCTAGACACATGAATCTAGAATATTTACTAGATTTTACACACATCTAGCTGCAAGACACATTGCAGATTTCCATTTTTCTCCCCAACATTGACATGTATATGAGGTCTGATCAATAAGTTTCCGGAATTGTGTTCTCATGACTAGTAGTCTATGTCGGAGTTACTTTTTCATGGTTGCAAACGAAAGAACAACTCCTAATTAGTTAGTACAGAAAGTTTTAGGGCAAAATTCGTAGTCGTTGCTAAGCAATATTAATAGAATCACGGACTAGTTTGGATCTTCCGGCGAATTTTTCAAAATGGCCAATCAAAACGAACAACTCGTCTGTATAAAATTTTGTGCCAAACTCGGTAAATCACCATCAGATACCCTTCAAATGTTGCATACAGACTTCGGGGATGAATCCCTAAAGAAAACACAAGTCTGTGAGTGGCACAAACGGTTTAGAGAAGGAAGAGAAGAGGTTGAAGACGATAAACGCTGTGGAGCTCCAACATCACGAAGGACTGTCACTGCTATTGACACTGTAAAGGCTATAGTCAACGCTGATCGCCGTGTTACTATACGAGAAGTGAGCCAACAAACTGGGCTTTTTTGGTACAATTCATAAAATATTAAAAGATGATCTTAACATGCATAGGGTGCTGCAAAGTTTGTTCCACATTTGTTGAATGATGATCAAAAGCAGAGAAGAATTGACATTTGTAGCGAACTTAAAACAGCAGTACTGCATGATTCCGACTTCATAAAAACTGTTATAACAGCTGATGAAAGCCGGGTGTATGGGTACGACCCTGAAGCCAAAATGCAGATTTCACAGTGGAAGTCACCTGAGTCTCCTAGACCAAAGAAGGCAAGGATGTCATGGTCAGCGATCAAAACGCTTCTGGTTGTTTTCTTTGACATTGATAGAATAGTACACAAAGAATTCTTACCTCTAGGAACTACGGTTAATCAGTATGTTTGCAGAGATATCTTAAGGCGCTTGAAAGAAAGTATCAGGCGCAAAAGACCAGCTTTAGCGAAGCCAGGTGGTTGGAAGTTACATCATGATAATGCCCCAGCACACACATCTTTGACTGTGAATGAATTCTGTGCCAAACACTCCATCTCTATTGTGCCTCATCCCCCGTACTCACCAAATCTTGCTCCCTGTGACTTCTGGTTGTTTCCAAAGTTAAAATTTTCCCTTAAAGGTGAACGATTTGAAGACATCGAATCAATTAAAAGAAATACAACTTCGGAGTTGCGGGCCCTGAAGAAAGCGAACTTCTGTCACTGCTTTGAGCAATGGCAGCGGCGTTAGACTAAATGTATAGACTCTCAAGAAATTTATTTTGAAGGAGACTAATTTAGTTTGTTTGTAAAACTATCTATATTGCAACAATACAGCCATTCCTGGAACTTGTTGATCAGACCTCGTATTTGCATGCATTCTCTGATCAGGACAACAATTTCAGTAAACTGCATATTTGGAGTTGTTTTACAGTATGAAAGACAACTCTCAATAAACCTTATGCTGCACGTGAGTCCGTTCCTGTAGACGGGTTATGCAGCTAGTCTTACATAAAATATTAGCAACAATTGAGATCACAAGGTCAAAGGTTCATCACCAAGTCAATCAGCGCTGTTTGAACTGCTGATGTAATTCTTGTCTCATGACATGTATGCAGTATAACTCTATTGATTTCTATTGACTATGATAAACTATCGCTAGTCTATCTTATCAATAGATTTATCTATGCACACGCTAAGAATGCAAACAGAGACAAGCAGTCCAGTACTTATACGTGCAGGTTCATCTGAGACCTTCTTTGATCATGATGTTAATGAGTACATTTATTACTTAGTTTATTTCAATAGAGTTACTCAGTAATCACTTAAAGATATTTGAATTTTGGAAAAAGTTAGACAATATCACTTTTCTTCTATAATGGTTGTGAAAAAAACCACACAAGTTGCAGTCATCTTCAACTTGGTTTCCATAGAATTACTCAGTAATTACTTGAAGGTATTTAAATTTTTCGAAAGTGTTAGGGAATTTTTTTTTCTAATGAAAGGTTTTTGTGAATTCCGGGCTCACTTTCGCTGGCCACCTTCAATTGATCAATATGTAGTATGATGGTGGCATCGGATCACCGTTTGGGATCACCAAAAGGAGCCAAATATAAAAAAAAGGTAAAAACCTGAAAATGACAACAAAATTAGAATTAAGTTTATTATAACGTAAGATGAAGACATATTTTTAGTGTGTGCGTAGTAAGCGAAGTTCAATTAAGTTAAGTTTAAAGTCTATGTTACTTAGTGTCACAAATGCCTAGCACATCGAATGTGTTGCCATCATGTTTCTCTCTCACAACACTGTTAGCAGGTCTCAAAGGTGAAAGTCCCACACAGTACTGTACATGTTACATTTTATTGCAGATCACAACCACTAGATAGGTATTTCTTACTTTGTGAGCTTTGGTGGTGAATTGGAACAATTAATAACTCATTTTTTCATTGTACTATCAAATTTTTGGCGGGTGGGAATGGATTAATTTGTATTAAGTTATTCTATATAAGAAAAATTGATTTGAGATTTGAGAGAACTGACATGAGACCTCAGTCTTTGGACACAATAAGCTCGTATGTCAAAGTATGGCTGTATGTAATTTGTACAAACAGCAAGAAGGCCATCGGTAGATTATTATATGATGAAAGCTCATGAGGAGACAATTTCTAAATAAGCCATTTCAACCTATATATTAACACCATTTGATTGATACATTTCATTAATAGCTGACTCATTTTGTGACCTTGACCCAAGATGGCCGCAGATGGTCCAAACTGTAAATACTGCATGCTGGAGTTGAAGAACATGGTAGATCCAAGACGGTTGCCGTGTGGTCATATCTTCTGTCTTGGCTGCCTTCAGGGTGACTTCACAGCTGGTGGGGTGGACACCAAGTGCAACCAGTGTGGGTAGGTTCATATAGTCTAGGTTCTTGTTCAGTATGAAATAATTGTGAAGATAGACTCAGTTCCTACATTACAAGAATTGATTGAACAGACAGGCAGAGTTCCAGTTCATTTTGAAGTGATTGTGAGGAAAGACCAGTTTCCAAAATTCCATATAAAGTTATCATGAGAATAGACCCAGCTCCATCATTCCCTAATTTGATAGTACAAATAGATTAAGTTCCTTTTCAATATGAAATAATTTGAATATAGACTTAAACATATAGACTCAGCGCCATCATTCACTGATTTGATGATACAGATAGACTAAGTTGCTGTTTACTATGAAATGCAACCAATGTGGATGGGTACAACCAACTACAATGACATTTTTGGAAAACTTTACTAAATTAATACCACCTGTTAATGATCATATAATAGATTAACATGTTAAACTGTTTAAACAAGGGACCTACTTCAACTGTCAAATAGACAGGAATTTCTGTCAAAAACAACCTTTAGCTTTTAGCTCCGCACGGGTACTTATAAAATTTGACTTATAAAAATCATGTTTAATATGTGACCACTAATGTGTTCAGTGTATGAGTTATAAAAAAAGGTTTAAATTCTGATTACAATTAAAACTCCAACAATAAATTTTATTGCTACACATGTAACTACCATAAATCCTTATATAAAAACCGCCACTATGTATAAGCTGCACCCCAAACTTCTAAACAAAGTATTGCTGGTATGGCTCATATACAAGGATTTACAGTAATTTATCTTGGTTAACTAAGCATATATGCAACTAACTTTAAATTATTTCAAATGTTTACACAGATTAGAAACAGTAAAGGAGCCAGCAGTCAGCTAAAATAAAGAAAAAATGGAATGGCTGTCCGACTTCAAAATTTTACTAAATTGTTTATGGAAATTTCAAGAAATTGAGAAATCTCAGCGACTTTATATGAAGTTCTGCCTATTCGTCGTCTCCTACAGATTGATCGTCACATTTATCGTTTCATCAAAGAATGAATGTTTCACATTAGCACACAAAACAATATTAATGATGACATATTTCTGCATCTCAAGTTTGCACTTTTGAAATATGAAATCTGTATCTTTTAAACATCAAGTCTCTACTTACCAAACACTAAGTTTGTACTTTTTAAACAGCGCGTTGGTACTTGTTAAACAAAAGTTTGTACATTTTAAACATCAACTGTGAATCTTACAGGGAATTGCATAGCGGTCTTGTCTTACATGAACTGCCTACAGTTAAGGAAGGAGAAGAAAACTCTGATACAGGAGAAAGCAAACTCCCACCCATAGCCTGCTCTAAAAACTGTGAGAATAAAGCTACCAGCTTCTGTGAAGACTGCAGTGTTAAAATGTGTGAGGAGCACAAACAGGTAAAATACTCATAAACATGTCATTTCATGACTAATATTAGCAAAACCACTTTGTTTTTTTTCTCAGTGTACTAATAATAATTTGTTGATAATTATAAAGATAATTTCACGGAGAGATAGCAAACTACGTATCATCAACAAGAGGTTGTTCAACTCAGTTAATTTAAATTCAACAATCTCTCTAAACAGTTCAGATCTGTTTATCTATATATATAATGTATATTTCTCAAAGTATGTGTGTATGTGGATCTTTGTGTCATTCCGGCTGTAGCTATTAAGATCTTGATATTTAAATTTCGCATTCTGACGGACTAAAACTCGCAACTGAATACCCCACAAACACATCAGCAAGTTTCTTATCCAGACGCTCTACCACTGAGCTAAAACGGCATAGTGATATGATTACATTATATTCTGTATACATTATGCGAGTTCTAATTATTTTAGCTTTGCGTCCACTAGTTACGATACCTCTGTTCAAAAATATTTTGGGACTTAAGCATATGCGTCGCATATACTTATGTCACAAAATATTTCTGAACAGCTTCTTCTGTTTTTTCCGTTAGGGCTAATTTGTTCCGCCCCACGATATCGACAATAATTTGTCTCGAACTTAAATTTTGCGATTTGTGTACGGATTATATACAGCGGAACCTCGGTTCTCATAAACATTAAAATATATCAGCTTGTAGATAGCTTTCTCCGCTTTTCAGTGCATATTTATTTAGAGCTCTATGACAATTCAGAGGTATGTTATAGCAGTTTTATAGTGTTCTAGGTTGATATTATACATATAATTGGCCTGGTTTTTTGAGCATTTCAGTGCCGTGGGCACCTGGTCACAAAAGGGTTAAAAGTACATCTATATATACATAAAGCTCATTGTTTGTGTTTTTATGTTAAACCCTGTGTTCATTTATAGCAATTAAACTCTAGTAATGAAAAATCCGCATGGCACTGAACTTGATTTCAGGACTAATTAAAGGCCAGATTAAAAGGCTGCGTATTTAATCATTAGGCCACACAGCATACAATGCGTTTATGGGGCAAATAGTCATTACCCTGGTTAATATAATTACGCTTGAAGTGCTTGTTAGGGGTTAATAACTAGCACTGCTGAACGTTACAGGCAGCGGTTGTTAACCCTTTGGCTGGGGAAATGACAGAAATGTCGTTTATCGGTTGCGTGGGGAAACGACATTTATGTTGCTTTTAGTAGAAGTTTATAAAGCTGTCGCCTAGTAAGGTTAAACAAAGGATATGAACGATAGTAATTTTTAAATGTCATCAACAAGATATCAGTCGATGAATTACAATATGAAACGATTATCTGAGAGGCGTTGCTTTGTGCTAAAAGCTAAAGAGATCGCGCCTCATTGGAAAAAATCGAAGTTGAAAAAACCAGTCAACAACGGCGCGACATTCAAAACAATAAAATAACATTTATTTGTTCCTGCGATCGTTATAGTGATCTTTTTTCTGATCAGTATAAAAATAATTCATATGATAAAGGTAATGTAAACTTTTAGGAATTCTGAATATACAGAGAAAAGTGATCGCTATGGTAGATCACATGGCTAGGCTGTAATGTTGGACTCTACCGAAAGGAATGATTCCAAGCATTTCATGCAGGGACAATTGTAGATAGTTTTAGCTTTTTTGTTGTAGTAGATACAAATGTATGTAAATGAATGTTTATGTACAAAAGATTTTGTTAATAGAAATAAATTTAAGTTTAAGCCATGCATGTTCATGAAAGACTGATTTTATTGAATTTTCAAAAATAAATTGCACGACTTTCGGGTGTTTTTGCGGGGCTTTAACCCATTCAGGACTAATTAGTTATTGGTTGACTGCTCCCCCAGCCCAATTAATTTTTCACTAGCCTTACAATTAAAATAGAGCTACACAAAATTGAGTATAACTAGAGTTCTTTTCAAAATAATCTTGATTTGTTTTTTGCAGCATAACAAAGACATTCCAGGCTACAATGTGATATAAATTTTTGTGCACCTTTACAAATTCTACTGACCACAATTGCTAATAATTCTGTGAACTTATTTTTTATCAAAATTAGTTTTCATGTTTCGTAGCAGCTCACAAGCAGTTTTTTGATACTGACATTGTTGGACCTATGTTAGATTGATAGCAAACTTTATCAGCAGCAAATAAAAAAAAAGATTTCTCAATTCCGAACAATAGAACAGGTTTTACTAGCTTCTAACCAACACTACGTCACTGACAGTTTTATCAATTATATAATCAAACAATTTGTTAATTTATATTGAAATGCATTGCAGAGGTTATTATGAATATATTATGCATAAAGAATACTCAAGTTACCAGCTAACAGACAATCAATTACTAGCAAAAAAAAAGGTGTAAAAATACAGTAAAATATATTGTAAAAAATACAGTAAAAATGAATATGCATGAAAACGAAACAATATATACATGTATAATAAGGGTGTGTTCATTAAAAAATTATGACACGGTGAGAGTTATTTGATGCCAACTACACATGCATATTTGCTGCCATTATAAGTTAGTTGATGCAGTATTCATCAGATATTGGTGTTGAAGCCCTAGGCTCATCAACAATGGCATCATCACTCACAAGCCCTTGACTGTCTTCACCTACATGTAGCAAATATGATCGGTAGTAAGCAACCTATTTGCTTTCAAACTTCTTGTACAGCCTAGAAAAAATTGTGCTTTAGTAGCTTTTCAGGGTAAATACCTAATAACAAATTGAAAATAAGTAGTCTACTGCAACTAACAATTGGTAATACAAATTGAAAATATTTTTTGATACTGTAAATATAAACACAAAAAGTCATGAAGATGATTACTGTGGTAAGTGTGCCCTATCGACCAATATTAGAGCCTAGTGGTTGAGGCTAGTTTTTAGAAGATGTTGAGGTTGAGAACTATATGCTTGACTAATTGTGGGTTGAACAATTGGATATAAATGAAATAAGAAATTTTTATTATCTTGTAGTTCTACAAGGAAATCATAAAACTATTGTTTATTATGGGGTAATAGAGTGATGAGTTCATGCTGCAAAAAGATCTAAATTTTATTAGATTAAAAATGTTATAATCATGTGTATCATGAAAAAAATCCATATCTTACACTGTTAGAATAAAGTTTGTTAGAAATTCACAAGAAAAATTTCGGCTTTTTATCGTTTTTTTTTCGGTAAAATTCTATAAATAGCCACATAAAACTTACCTTCTTCCATCAGAAAATTCTCATTTTCTTCTTGAACATTACTTTTGTTGCTATTTTCTTCTCCTGAGCTGATTACCGCATCTAATTCACTTAAAAATTTTGCCATCGTTCGGATAAACCTTTTCCAATATGGCGATCATCAAATTTCCAAAACAGTTGATATCTATCACATAATTTGTTAGTTAAAACTTTCTTGTCCAATCACATATTTGGTATCAAAATGATGCCCAGACTCTTAAACTTCGTTTGGTGAATGAATAAAACCGATGTACCTAAACAGCTAAGCAATAGAGCAAATCAAAGTTTAACCCGAGTACTTCGGGAATGGGCCCTGGAGAGCACAACTCTTCCCGAGGTATTCGGGAACAGTCCTGAGTGGGTTAACCCAGCCAAAGGGTTAAGTTTGCCAAAACCGGAGGTATTGTTTTAGAAAGGATTTTAGTGAAAATCTAGCTTTTCGGGTAAAATATTCAAATTCATTATGTAATTATTCAATTACCTAATGAATTTGAGAACATTCACCTAGTTTTTTTATAAAAGTAAAAAGGTGAGTAATTCTCAGGTATGATCTTTCATCATGAGAATCACTCAATGTTTACCATTGCTTTGTTTTTGCATGTAAAGGGCTCTTGACCAAACAAAAGTGAAACAAGGGAGACTACTAGGTTAATCAGGTCAATTGAACTTCTGTCATGTCATTATTCTTGCGCCAAATACTGATTTGTTGTTCATCAATAATAACGATGTCTAATAATAAATTATTGTGTAAATTTCTTATTGATAAATTATTGCATCATTAAAAATCTACAGCAATCATAATATAATACCGTACTTTTTGGACTATAAACCGCACCCCTATATAAGCCGCATCTGCTTTATTCTCCAAAGAACAATAATAAAACAATACATAGGCCGCACCTTTGCATAGGCCGCAGAACTCAGGGCGCTGCTATTTAACGTGGCAGCAACTTTGCTGTTTAAAATGGAACAGTGCCTAACGGCACTCTTTCGTATTAACCGACGCTTTTTAATCTAGTGCCTAACAGAACAGTACCATTAGGCATTGTTTCGTATTTTCTTTCACCGCTAGAAGCGCACTAACCGGAGATTCTGGTTAATACGCCCTAGCGGTGAAAGAAAAAGCCACAGATTAGCCGCACCCTTATATAAGCCGCATGGCTCAAATCATCAGAAAAAAGTGGTGGCTAACAGTCCGAAAAGTACAGTATTTATTATTTTATTTGCCATCTCTGACATAGGCATGCTCCCAAAAAACCAATGATTGGGCGTTTTAATATGAAAGATGAGGAGTTGTTTACTCATGGTAGCACTCTCATATCTGCTAATTTGTAGGCTCATGATAACTTTCTGACTGACCACAAGTATGTACCATTTCTTGAGTATCGGAAATTTCCGGAGAAGTATGACAGGCCAATGTGTAACACCCACAACAAAAAGTTGTCTTTAGCTTGTGAAACGTGTGATGTGGTCGTCTGCGAGGAGTGTGACCTCACTTCTTCGTGTAATCAAGGTGAGTGTGAAATTTTGAATGATGTCATCTCATAGAATTTATTTTGTTCTAGTTTGAATTGTTGTACAAGTATTTCTTTCTTGTATAATTCGTTATGTCACCTACATTTTCACTATTCTATGGGCAAACCAACATTAATGGTACTGGCGTAGGAATTTTTTTTAGGTTTTTCGTCTCTCTTGCTGTCAGTCGAGGTGAATAATACTGTTTATGGTTGTGGCTCATGTATGATAGCAGATCTTTAATCACCTGGATTACAAGGAGTTTTTTGCTCTGAGTTTGTATTGATCTGCCTCCATGTTAAATTCCTCCTAGGTACATCTTTCAGCAGCGCCTAGGCCTTTATTTTGCTATCATCACATAGTTGCAAGTGTAATAATTGACCTCAAAGCCAGTCTTCTTCCATTCTGAGTACATAGCTCAACAATCTCAGAGTATTTGCATTAAAGATGTCAGCCACGGATGATTGGCATTCCTTGATGATAGGTGTCTCAACCTTGATTTTGTTAAAAGTTACTTCACACCGCCGTATCAGATATGTGAAACCTACATCACCGTATCAGATATGTGAAACCTACATCACCGTATCAGATATGTGAAACCTACATCACCGTATCAGATATGTGAAACCTACATCACCGTATCTTGGCATTGATGCCACAATACTTGAGTGATTGCCTTTGATAACAATGTTCACGCTATCCCATACCCATTCGCGCTTGCATCAGCAAATACTCTGTGACGTAGTGCTATCATCGTTCTTTTCAATTTTTCGCGAAAAAACCTCGTAATTTCGCAGGCTTGAATCAAATACTAGTCTTGCAGCGACAATTATAAACGGAAATATTGTCGTCTAAATGTATGTTTAACTATCGTCAAAATGGTTCAAATTGTACAAGCGGTCGTTGAAGCTTGGCGAAATTTCGGGAAAGTTTGACAGCTGCAAATTTTCTGACGTACCCGCAAAGCTTCGTCAAAGCCAATGGTGTACGGTTCACAAAATTGACAAGGAAAGCCGAAAGGAAAACACTTTCATCCGACGATATAGTGTGAAGCAGCGTTTAGCATCACATAGTTCTGAGTGTAATATAATAGTTAAGGTGGAAGCCGGTGTTTTTCCATTCTGAGTACATGGCTCAACCATCTCAGACTGTTTTTAATAAGTACATGTATGTCAGTCATTGTTGATAGGCCTGCCTGTTTTAAGATTTCTGTGTTTATGATCTTGATGATCTTGTCCTGCCACGTGAGTTTTATGATGGCTCTCAAATAATTATAAAAAATATAACAAATTATAAAAAATAATTTTTTATAACTTTGAAGTTAAATATTAAAATTATAAAAAAATAATTTTTTATAATTAAGTATCTAAAAAATTGCACTTTAAAAAATTGCAAACAACTTCGTTCGCAAAAATTAATTGCAAAAGCTTCACGTTTTCAGCGGTAAAAGTTGTCTACAAAAATGGCAGACCACAATAGAATGATGTCACGAAAAAATGAAGGATAAGGTTTGTTTATCCACCTCTGCTCTTTCTATTCTAGAACTTTCTGTACACTTGAAGGCTGTGATAAAAGTTCTGCTATAACCATATTTCTCCTTGAATATATGAAATATCTCATAGTTTTATCTGAAT
The DNA here is from genome assembly GCF_963576615.1 of Watersipora subatra. Classification (NCBI taxonomy): domain Eukaryota; kingdom Metazoa; phylum Bryozoa; class Gymnolaemata; order Cheilostomatida; family Watersiporidae; genus Watersipora; species Watersipora subatra. The sequence continues at coordinate 44,800,986 of NC_088713.1, forward strand.
CTCGTGGTGTACCTCTATATATAGTGTGTGCAGAAGCTCAGAAAGATATTTATTCGTTACTGATGAAATAAAAGGTTTATAGCCTGTTTTTATTTCAAATTTTTGTGTTTTTGAAATCAAAATTTGAACTTCTGGTACCACAAGGTGATGGTAAGTATGTTTTTATTTATGTGAGTATCATCTCCACAAGACTCCTGACATCTAGTGTAGATCTCCTACTTTATTTGATGTACAGGATATTACTTAATGGTTATGTAACACAGAATACAAAACCAGAATGAATGAAGAGGGAGCAAAAAAGTTGGGGTTTGCGTAAGCGTCTTTAGGTCTGGTCTGGGCTTCGCTTTTTCTAGATAGTATCATACCATGATGTATTTATATCCGGCCGAGTCACAGATACATATTTGTTCAATAAAATTTGTCAAACAGTCTGATAGCTAGGCAGTAGCGTTTGTCTGATTGTATCGGATTCAAATCTGTCTACTCTTTCCTGTAGGAAAACAGCACAAGTTCCGTTCTTTGGCTAAATCTATAAAGCAGTTTGCCTCTGACTATGGTAAGCTGATAGCATCAGTCTCAGAACAGCACTCAACCTTCACTAAAAAGCAAAAGGAGACTGAGGCTACATTTGAGGAGCTGGTTGTAAACTACAACTTGGAGGAGAAGCTAGCAGCTGTAGACTTGGTTGCTGAACAGCAGGTAAGTAAGATGTTAGTGGCTCAATGCCTATATTACCTACAACTAAATAGAATTTTACTTTTTATCCAAATTGCAACTTATATATTTCTCTTCATTGTCTAAGGTTTGATGAAGTACTGATAATCAGGTATGTTATTGCTAGAGGATGCTGCATCATGTTAACATATTTGTGTAACATTAGTTTTATGTTTATGTAATGTTATGTTTATGTAGTATTAATGTTATGTTTATGTAATGTTATGTTTATATAGTGTACATGTTATGTTTATGTAATGTTATGTTTATATAGTGTACATGTTATGTTTATGTAATGTTATGTTTATGTAATGTTAATGTTATGTTTATGTACTGTTATGTTTATGTAGTATTAATGTTATGTTTATGCAATGTTATTTTTATATAGTGTACATGTTATGTTTATGTAATGTTATGTTTATGTAATGTTAATGTTATGTTTATGTCATGTTATGTTTATGTAGTATTAATGTTATGTTTATGTAATGTTATGTTTGTATAGTGTACATGTTATGTTTATGTAATGTTATGTTTATGTAATGTTAATGTTATGTTTATGTACTGTTAGTTTTATGTTTATGTAATGTTACAGCTATATCTTACCTCCAACATTGTCAAGATATGCAGTGAAAAGGTTAAAGGTTAAAACTGTTACATAACAAAAGTTCCTATAACAGCGGAACTGCACAAGTACTTATTAAAGACTTGCAGACAATTTAGACATGGCTACACTTTTAGCTTTTTACTTTTTATATTTCAGATGTGAAAGTTCATTTTCACATTTGCAACCTGAAAACAAATCTTCACCGGTGAATTTTGTTATGTGAAATTTCATTTCACATGAAAAATTCACACGACAAATTTCACATGAAATTTCATTTCACATGATGTAATTTGTGATGTGAAATTTCATTTCACATCACAAATTCCACATTTTAACTCATTTCAAATTATGTTTCATGTTTCGCTTCTTTCCCATTTCAGCCTTTCAGTCTTAACCTTCTAATCAGCATTATGTGTAGAAACATGTATTTAAAAATATTTAAGTAAATTCTTTGTGGTTTTTTCAGAAAATTTAGAAAGTTGCATATAAATTTGCTAATACAGTCAGGTCCATATATGTACGTTTTTTCTGCTGTATAACTGTACATAGAAAATCAAACAATTACAAGAGCCATCAATGACACAGAGTACAGGTTGGGAGGCGAGATATTTTAATTATAATTAATTTTATTTATATTGTGAATTTTAATTATAAATCCAAATAAATAAAACAGATATAGCAACAAATAAAACAATAAAAAATAAATTATCATAAATGAAATAAACAAAATATTACTTGGTGAAAAGAAAAATACGAGCTATTGCAATATAAAGTCAACTTAGTCTAAGTATGATATGTTTCTGTCTAGACTACATGTATGTTGTTTCTATCAATATAGTCATTGTTTGTTGTGTCACCAAGGCTATACCTCTCTTCACATATTTTCTATCTGAAAGAGAAATCATGATAAAGACTTATTTGAAATTAGCTAATCCTTTTGCCTTATTTTGTTAACTACATGTTATTCTGTCGATATCAAATATATATTATATATATATTTGATATCGACAGAAGTACATAGATTATATATATATGTATATATAATTTTTTACAGTTTTTTTTAAGGCTGTCCTTTGTCTAGAATGGTTTCAAACGGCTTTCTGATAATCTTTTTGCCTTCTTTTGTTATCTACCTCTGTCGATATCGAAATGAATTACTTTGTAAAAGTGTGACAGTAGTGCCAAACAATCAAAAGTGTCAATGAAGTTACGTAGAAGTTTTAGTTGTGCAATAAATACAAAAATTCTCCGTACACAAGTTTGTACTGGTCTATTTTACATGATCATTTTTAGTTAAAAGGTCTGTACATTCTAAAGGAATCAATATAATAAATTGGTTTATTGTTTTTTACTTTTTTTGCGAAAGCTTGCCAAAAATCTGCATAAGTGCTATTCTCAAAACAATAGACAATGATAGAACATTAATCAATAAAGTTTTTAAATGTCCCGATACAGTGACTATATGATGACATCAAACTATACATGTACAAGTGTAACAACACACCTACTGAATTCAATATTAAAAACTGGACAATTGAGGTATCATTCTTTAAACAAACACAATAAGCTATCAAATATATTTAATAAAATCAGCTGAAGTTTACTTGAAGTATGAAACACACGTGATTGTTACAGATTGCTGAAATCCGCCGCCGTGCCGAGGTTAAAAAGAAGGAAATAAGAGAGTTTCCTGTGAAGATGGACACAGAAGTGACTGCATACAGTGAAGGACTTGTCCAAAAAGAACAGCAACTCGATGACCTTGAAAAGACATTGAGTAAAAATTTGCGAGAGCTGCATATCGTGGAGAACATCAGACGGAACAAAGGGCATCGGAAAAACATTTCTTCGGCTCAGGCTTTGGAGACGGGCGACTGTGGCATTCTTCGCAAAATGGTGGTTGCGCCGATGGGTGAGTGAAATATGAGATTATTTGCTTTGGGCCGCATGTTTGTATACCTAACTAGATGAATGTTTGGCAATGCACAGGTTATAAAATAATAACCTGCTGAATTTGAGTAATTTACCTCAGAAGCCAGTAGTCTAAATATCTATAAAAGAATAGTGATGTTTTAAGCCAGCTTAATAATCGTTACCCGTAACGATCAACTGTGCTGGTTAATAGCCCCAAGCATTGCAAGGGTGAGTATTTTAACCAATGCAATGAGTGTCATCAAAATCATTCATCATTAATCGTAGGGTAGTGGTTTATATCACTGGTTTTAAGATCATGGCTTATATCAAATGGAGTTTCCGAGATCAAATCCTCTTTGAGGCGCATTTTTTCATTGCTACATGTTAATTGCTATAACTGGACACAAAGACAACAGAAAACAAAGACCATCAAACAAAATACAAACATTGAAATACAAATATACAGATTAAAATTGAACTTTAAAATAAATAAATACTTTTTGGTAAAATATATTAAACATATTAAATATGAACTTACTGAAAATTTTAGTAGATTCTATCAAAAAGTATTTTTCTTTTTGCGATTTTTTTATGTTTGAGGTAATTTGACTGCCAGAATTTTTCAAGTTTTAAATTGAAAAAACTTGACTGCAGTTAAAATGCTCAGATCAAACAATAGTGCAATTATTTAGTTAACAAACTATATTTCTATATATACATTAAAATATTTTATTGTTAAATTTTTATTAAACTATGACTAATCTAGTATGATCATTGTTTGCAGTTACCTTGTGGCAAAAATTCCTACAGATATAAAAACCTATGACCTCATTGTATTTCGTAACTTTTTTATATTTTGATTATATTCCCAATTTAAACACCGAATAAAAGAATATATTATAATAGTTGTTATTAGAGCTATATTAAAAGTTGACTATTGTCTAAATCTTAATATTGAAAATTTAAAAAAATTGAGTCATGAAATGTCTATTTTCATTTGTGTTTAATTTAGAAATGCTAATGTTTAAATTTACAAAAGAAGCACACCAATAAGCTAAGTGTTTCATGCCACACAAGATAAAATGATGCGCCTTATAACCCAGTGAACTTTATATAGGGTATTTGACCTTTAGTTATGCTTGTTAACCTCGAACCAAAAGAATCAGTAGTTGTCATAAAATGATGAAACAAAAGGTGAATACTTAAGATCTTGAAGTTTGATGATTACCGCAAAACCTCTAATTGAACACCACCTTTATTTGAACGCCACCTTCAATTGACCGCCATCCTGAGAGAAGAGCAGGAAAATAGACCGCCACTCTCCAATTGATTGCCACTTTGACTATCTTTGATCATTACGAGCCCATATTATCAACGGATCAATAAAAAAGTGTCCACAAAAAATCGTATTGATAATGAATCATGTATACCCCACAGGATGAAAATATTCATTGGTTATAAAAATTCGCGATTTCACGAACAGGCAACTCTGCGAATTATAAAATTCCGTGAATATTTAGTTCTATTTTTAATCACAAGGGAGAATAACTACTGCATCAATTTAAAAACTAGCCGCTACGCTGGTCTTTAATATAAATACTAAACGTAGATGAGTTTCAAAACATTTTTAAAATCATTGCCTGGACTTTGAGCTAACACCATTGCCAATGCATCACATTTCTTTACAAAATTATTCAAGGTTGTCACAAGATATGCAGAATGATGTACAGTTCGATACAAAACTACCACCACCATCAGAGTCAGTGCTGCTATTGCTATTTTACTGCTATTAGCTATTTCTGCGTAATCACAAAAATTTGAATCGGCTATAATGTCATCAACGTGGGTAATTATTTTAAACTGTAATTAAACTGTTTGTTTTTAAGTTGGAAATTCTCAAACCAAATATGAAAATTAAATTTTAAGCTAATTTTATAGAGAAAATGCAGAATGGCGTCATCACAAAAATAGCCACTAGGCAGAAGTACTAAACGTAGCCGAGTTCCAAAACTTCTTTAAAATCATCGCCGGGCTTCGAGTTTTATTGCCATTGCATCAAACTTTGAAAATTATTCAAGGTTTTTACAAATTATTTGGCATCGTCAGCGCAAAAAATCTCTCTTAGTCTTTTTACATTGAAATCAACTCCATCAATCTATAATACCGAGGTGAAGGACGATCATAATTCTGATCTGGACATTATGGTATGTATTTGCTTTGCAGTGCAGATGCGTTTTTCCATAATTAACTGCATTAGTTAATTCTTTTGTTTAAAAACTGATCACTTTCATTAAATACTTCAGCTATTGTTTTTGTACTTCCTTAACACTTGTTAATATTTTTTCTTTTTTGTGTTTATTGCAGATTGAGAATGAAACAACCTACTCCGATTACGAAAACTAAAGACAAGTAGTAATATTCACCGTGGCAGAAATATTGGCAGAGAAGCAACCAGTCAACCTAGACCCCTTCATCGACACCAACTCATTGATATCGCTGCAGCAAACATGATTAAATTATATATTTTATTTCATGTATAGATACATTATAATTTATTATAAACTTGAGTGTACAAATAAAATGTTTCAAATACAAATACAATTTTACAAATGATGAATGGAGTAAATACAAACAGTTTAGTCTATATGGCGGTTGTCTAAGCAATAAAATTAAACTGATACTCTTAATAAGTGAATACTAGCATGTTATGGTGCTCTCTGACTAGTTATTTTAGTAATAGCAGCTCTATATCACTGTCACTGTCTTGGGTAGATGTTAAAGGCGATTCTCTCGCTACTACATGGCTGGTAAGGAGGTTATCATCAGAACTCTCCTCGTGGCTTACTATTGCAAAGTTCTGCCGGTTGGCCAAAGATTTGTGCTCGTAAAGGCGTTTTTGTTTCTTTATAAAACATATATATTCTCCTCGTGAGTAGCTGCAGTCACTTCTACCTTAATTTCAAGACCTCCCTGAATGATTGGTGATCTTTTAAAAATGACATATACTACCCTTGCAGTCATTATGCTTGCGTGTATGATAAAAAATCTCTCACTCTAAAACAAATAATGAAGCGGTAAGGATGGAAAAAATAATTATTGCGTTATACCGAAGAACCAACGTAAAATTCAACTAATTCAGTAAATGGTTTTGAAAAAACTCATTACTTACCACAAATTGTTGGTTCATCAAAGGCCTCCAAATCTATGAATATTCGTAAAAACCTCTGAACGCAGCAAAAAATTTATAGTTTAGCATGATCGATCCGTAGTTGTAAGCTAGGTAAATAAAAAACGAAACACGCAATGCGCGCATGCGTAGGATTAATTCTATTGGTAGACGTAATAGAGTTAACTTTTCAGAGAGAGTGACAGTGGTCAGCCGCGAATAAATTATTTCGTGAATATGCATGAAATGGCAATTTTCGCGAAATATAATTCCGCGAATAAATTCATCCTGTAGGGTATCAATATTAATTATTTGGAAAGCGGAAAGGTGGCATAGTAGCCTAGTGGTGAGGGTGATAGTTTTGAAAATGAAGAGTCAAAGTTCAATTCCTGTGTGAGGTAATTTTCTGCTAGCCCTCTTAGCATGTCTTGGACAAATGGACTGATAAAACGACTCTTATTATAGTAACGATTAGTTCATTGGTTCAACGGCTCATCCATCATACAGATAATCCCTGATAAATCACAAGTGTGTGTGTGTGTATGCGCGTGCGCGTGTGCGTGTGTGTGTGTGTGTGTGTGTGACCATCTCTTTAAACTAGCATCTTTGATTCAGCTTAAAATTAGTTACTATACATGTTTAATTGATGTCTTTGATCATTGACAGGTTTTTCTGATATTGGAGTTCAGTTTAGACCTCTTCTACCATCCAAGCTAGTGAAATTCTTCAATGGGTCTTCATTCAACAGAAAAGCTCAAAGGGTAACGTTTACGGATCAGGGAGATATACTCCTTTGCAACAACAACCAAGTAGAACTACTGGATGCCCACTGCAAGCAAACCAAGTTTTCTGTCGCGATGTCTAATGTTGTGTCAGTCTTGCAGCACCGTGAATTCGTCTACACTGTCACTTCTGTCAGCAAGATTTTAGAGTGTCAGCGCCTCTGCGTCGACAGTCCATCACAAGACGGAATACAAATTTTTCGATTTGCAACAGAACAGTGGTATTCAGGTCAGCCAATGGTAATAAGAGAAGGAGAGATAATTGCTGTCGATAACTCCAGCTACCATTATCAACTGAGGGTTTATGACTTATTTGGAAAACACCTCCGTAATGTCTCAGTTCCTCGACAGAGTTATGAGATCTGCAATTTACCTGATGGCTTCGTTCTTCTCAGAGATGAGCAAAACTATGTCAGAAAGTATGATATCAGCTCTTCCTCGGCTGTAGAAGTTTGGACTAGTACAAAAACTGCCTCATGCATCTCAACTGATAGTGTCGGCCTGTGCTATGGAACATACTATCGGTACCGTGGCAACCAACCGATAAGCTTGTACTGGCCAGCTTCAAAATCAGGTAGAGTGAAATAGTAGAGTACAGTTTAAATTAGTTTCTAAATTTTCATTCTGATCTCTAAATGAATCTGATGAGTTGAGTAACATACCTTTAAGACTGGTGCTAGGTCTATTTCATTTAAACGTCTAAGATGTATCCTTGATTCAAATAGATGGCTTTAATATGAGAGAAGAATTTTGATTTGAATCGCTTTTTTATCTCGAGTATAGGATTTTCTGGCTCATATTATATATTGCCATTACTTACTGAACTTGGACCACAACTGGGAGTGTTGTTTTAGATTATCATATATTGTTTCAGGTACGGCTGGGATAAAGGAACTCCAGACAGAAGAGCACAACACCAACTTATCTTACATATCCGTGAACAATAATGTTCTGGCTGTAATTGGACAGAACAGCTTTGTTCAGCTCTATTACATACAGTTCTAGATGTCTGTATAAACAACAAGATACGGCTCTAGATGGACATTTATAGCGTTCAACTAGTTAATTTTCATGCTAAAGTTTGTTTAGTGTAAAACTTCATTTATGCAAAAATATATTTTGAAGAGTTCTTAAGCAAATGTTTTTGACTCAAAAAACTCATCTTCGAAAATTCAAAACTGTGCTATTAGGCAAAAATTCAAATGCTGTACGGCATGGTTCAGTCAAACCTTACTATTACTGCTGTTTCAGTTTTTGTTCTGACTCCCAACTTTTTCCGTTCCTTCATTCACTTTGCATTATTTCCCTGTTTGTAGACTTGTAATGACGGTGAGCTTTAATTTATGTCACACAGAAAAATATTTTCATTTGCATGGCGTAAGCCATATGACACATCAATAGGCAGCTTACAGACTTCATGGCAGCATAAGGCAGCACGTAGGGTGGTTGTTCTTCGAAGTGTAGTGGTTACTTTTCAGGTCTCCTTCTTTGGTTGTAGATTTGTATTCTTTTCCTATTCTTTGTCCCACTTGCAGCGTCTTTTCTCCATTTCCTTCCTTCATTTTTCTATTTGTCCTTCCCTTTTTTGTACATGCCCTGACCTTGCCTTAAATGTGTAATTATATTGAAGTTAGTATTCCGACTTTCATTGTTCTGGTATTTGATGAAGATAGTAAAAGGTCCAGTTAGTCAGGTTTTGGTAAAACGATCTGTTAGCATGTTGATAAGTAGTCTCTAAGTGGAATCCCCGAGGTCAAGGTCGTTTGATGCATGAAAGGAATTTGATGTTTGGTAACATCAGTTTATGTGAAATAATGTAAAGTTTGAGTGTAGGAAGCTGAGCTTGAATATTATTTGTTTTTGTACACTGTTTCTACTCCAAGGCATTGTCTGGTAATGGGGTCCTACTTAAAATATTGGATTTCCATTAAATGGCATTAATATATTTAGGTCTTTTGTTGTTCGCTTTAAAAATGGTTTACGTTAAAAAGAGCTTCAAAAGATACGGGAAGATATATACTTTATTTATTTATAGTATAAACGTTATTTCCTTATGAAAAAGTTTAACAATAGGTCTATATATCAGTTGCAGGTAATTTTTCAACAAATATTGAATTTGTTCAGTGAATTTTCTATTTAATGTTAGCCTACAGCGAATTTAAGTTTGACGCTTTTTGACTTTGGTTTAGATCATTTGATGCATGAGAGGATTTTGATGTTAGGTACTATCGGGTTTACAATGTAGTTTGTGTTCTCCAGAAGCCTGTATAAATTTCACCAAGACTGTTTGAGAGTAAAAGAACAGCTGTTGTCCATGCACGCTCAGCTTTCTCCGTCAGTCGAGATGGTATTAAGCCTTTCTATTTGTGGGTTTCATAGAGCCGTTCATGACCAAACAGTATTTAGCCTGTTATTATTTATGTGTATTTATACCTCTATACCTCTATGCTTCTGTCTCTATGTCCATGATCAAGAAGTATTTAGCTTTTGCAGATTTAGCAACTGAACCTTAGGAAAAACCAGAAATAGGAGTATAACAGCACATTTGATAATTACAAATTAAAAAATTAGGTAGTGGTAGCAAAAATTAACTTTTACAAAATACAAAAGGTAATGTTATTAAATAATAAAAAGTGCACATTTAGTGTATGCAATCGCGAACAGAATACAGGGTATGTACATGATAAGAGCAATGGGGATGATAAGAATGGTATAGCTTTGTGGTTAGGTGTGCGTGTTTACAAACTTGCAGTTAGAATCTTTGTGAGTTCAAATCCAGTGCGAAGCATATTTCTCAATCGTAGACTTTAATCGCAAGAAAATTGGACAGACAACGAACAGTGATGACCAAACTTTGAGATTTATATACATGTATATAGTATAAATTTATATGTAATTATGTATAATAAAAAATTATATATATATATATAATTTATACTATATATATTATACTATATATATAGTGTAAATTTATGTATAATTATATACTATATATAATAGAATACTATATATAGTTTAGCACCATGGTGGACCGGTGTGCCGTGAGAGATGGTGATTTGTAATAGTTAGTCTGAAATCATGCAAGGTGATTGAGTAGTAGGCCTATACATAGACGGTGGAGCACCTGGTTGCAAAGCTGAATATCTGCCAGAGTTCGCATCTTCTATGATACAATCTGGTTTTCTAACAAGTGATCGTGACTTAGGAAACATTTAAATTAAATGGAAACATTAAACGAAAACATGGAAACTTAATAAAAAAGATTGCTTTTTATGTTTTTGATAATTGTTGAGGACTAACTTGATATTAAAATTAAATTGCAATTAACATATAACAAAAATAAAACTTAACGTAATGTAGACAATCATTTTAAAAATGTAAAAACCCCATAATGCGGTAAGGTGGTAGTACTGAAACTGAAATCTCATCTCTGCTCCGTATGAGGTAGCAAATTGATCTTCACCTAGTTACATTCTCTTAGAAAATTAAAAAGAAGTGAAAGCTTATAGCATCATATCTACACTATCAGTTAGTAAAGTTCTTATTATGCTGGTTCTGTGTTCTAGACAACCGTAAGGCAAGCAGTAATGATATTCTCAGAGCCACCATTGGGGACTGGATTAGACTTCAACGCGTATTTAACTGAAGCATGCTTGTTTGTTGCGCAAGCTTCTTGACTGCAGCTTGTTAATCACATGGGGAATTCCCGATTGCTGTGGGAGTTTTCTCTTCCTCTGATTGGGCCGCTATGAGTCATGAGTGAGGAACGTCAAACGGCTGTTTGTATGACATTATTACTTGTTGGAAAAACAGTAGACTCTGCTTATCTTGACAGCGGATGTAGAAAGTAAGTACTGTAAGCATACTTACCAAAAATTTGGTAGTAATGATTGTTTAGTAAGTTGTGGACTCATGGTAAAACAAGTTTGAACGGCTCAATCAATGGTCACAAGAAGAAAAGTTCTGGTTTAAGGGGGTAATTAGTACAGGAAATCAAAGCAAAGGTTGATTACTTTGATTTGATATCTGCATTATCTGGTGATTACTCCATCTAGTTTAGTTTGCATTGCTGATATGGCAGCAAGCCAAGATCGATGCTCTTACTGCCACCATTAAATACACTTTTGTACAATAGCCATCTCTTGATGAGGCAAAAATTTGAGAAATCTCAGCCGTGCAGTTTCTCATTGTTTTCCCCTCCTTTTGGTAAAGATGGAATTGCTAAGTTTCAGCTGCCTTGTACTTAATCCATTTTCGGTATAGTTTTAAAGTTTGACGTTGATTGGGGTGCTAGTTTTTGAGATATCGATGAGAGACCGATGACATTTCAAGCTGGCTGAAAAATGAAAAATGGCGGTTGACTAGACATAAGTTTTTTTTGACACATTTGTTAAGATAATTACTAACAAAGGCTCAAAAATATGCTAAGCTTCTGCTTCTCAGCAAGATGAGTTTTATACTAAAACTAGTAGTTTATCTATGTATAATAAATATACACACTCTATACAGACTCAGTGTACTACAATCATTATGTTCCAGGGACCCTAAAACAACACTTTTTTTAAAAATGTGTAAAATTTGTTTTTCTATTTATAACAAATATACATACTCTATGCAGACACAGTGTACTGCAACCATTATGTTTCTTCAGTTACCTTTAAAACATCACTTTTTATATTTTCTGTAACAAGCTATTTACTCCACTTAATTTCTGTTTTTCTTTGAGTTCTACAGGCCCAAAGCCTCAAGATAATATTCAGTTCAACAATAATTGTGCAACTCAAAGGGCGCACACAGTTTATGGAAAGTTGTTATTATGGTTTGAAATAAGTTGACCTGGTATATGTAAGATAAGGCTTTGGTGTTAGGGCTATTGCTAGTAGGTTGCTAGCCCTTTCCTAAGGCAATACTGAAGGCAGGATCACACTATATCATCGTATGACTTTGTTTTCTTTTCAGCGTTTTTCATCGATTATGTGAACCGTAAACTAATGGCATCGATGAAACAACGCGGACACTTCCGGGAAAGTTTGTAGCTGTATATGAGTATATAGTTTGTATAGGTTCAAATAGTTAGTAGGAATATTTTGCCAAGTGTCGACAATCGTCTGTGCAGTGTGAACCATTTCGGCGATAGTAATTCACGGTCGCTGATATATAGTGTGATTTATTCACTTCCGTTTATGATAGTCGCTGCAAGACTAGTATTTGATTCAAGCATGCGAAAACAAAGAAGTTTCTTCGCAAGAAATTAAAAAGAAAAATGGGAACACTGCGATTAGGAGTAATTGCTGATGCAAATGGCGATATAGCTTAAACATGTCTTAACCCTCTGAACCCAGGTCGTCCTTGTCAATGTGTGTCAGTGACCTTCAGCAATTTGCCAAACCATCTGAAGTTTATAGGCCTAAATATTTATTAAATATATCTAAAAGAGCTTATAATGCAATGATGTTTGGTGAAACATTTGCAAAAAGGTCTGGCAATACACAGCAAATGTCATCAAACGAAAAAAAGTGTTTCACAGTCATTCGGGCTAAAACTGTAGAAATTCGTAGATTTTAAAAACTTGTAAAAATCGTTACAGTAGAATCATATCCATGAAGCACACATTCATCATCATTTCATGACTCAATCTAATATGGAAATTATAGTTAGTATCATATAATTCTTTATTTGCATTGCAATCATCCATGACCAACTAACAAACAAGTCGTATCAATTTTGTTGATATCATTCCAATAAAAATGGTTATTATAATGGAGGAAATAGAATAAGATATTTGAGAACTGTTACAAATGGAAGTAAAAGTTCTGGTCTAATGCCCTTTACAAAAAATAATTTGATTGGTTTGCGCTGTTACTCAGAAGCGGCATTTGTAAACAGAGACATCTGAAGGCCAGTATTCCAGCGGTTAGGGTTTTGGACACACCCTACGCAATGCCGTAATACTGGCCGTTAGGGTTCAAAGGATTAAGCTTCCAACAAAGTGGTCAAAGATAAGACTCAACATATCAATTTACTAAAATCAATTAGATTATTGTTGCTGAGCTTTACATAGACTTGTCAAGTTGATCAATAATGTTACATATTTGTCAGTTTTTAACAAAAAGCTACTGTCTTCTAAACCTGCCTACCAGCCTAGCCCGAATTAATTACTCATCTGTGGTTGCTGGAGGTGGGGAATTCCCTCATTACTCTAGTCATAAGAATTCAGAAAGCAGTTATGGCCTGATTGTTTAGACTCTAGAATGTTCTAGAATGTTCTAGAACGTCTGATATGCAAGCAAGTCATGGTTGAATTTCTGCAAAGGTCGCTGGTGATGACAGGAATGGCATTTATATTAACCCTTTAAAGTTTAAACCCTAATGCCGGTATTTCGCCGTTGCGTAGGGTCTATCAGAAACCCTAACAGCCGGAATAATATGGCTCGGTTTACAAATGCTGTTTCTCAGTAACAGCGTAAACCAATCAAATTAATTTTTACACAGGGCATTATACCAGAAATTTCACTCCCATTTTCAACTGTTTTCAAATATTTTTATGTACTTCCTTCATTATAATAACACTTTTTAATTGAACGATATCGTGAAAAGATCGATATGACTCATTTGTTGGTAGGTCATGGATGATTGTGACGCAAATAAAGACTTATGTGATACTAACTATAATTATCATTGTATTATGAGCACATTTACATGTAGATATATTTAACAAAGGCTAAAAAATTTGGGACTGTTGAACAAATTAAATTGCCCATGATTACTAACACACATTGACAAGGAAGGCTAGGGTTCAAAGGGTTAAACCCCCCTTTCACGACTGAGCGCACACGGCTGAGATGAGAAGCAAGTGTTTACACAAGCCAAAAACAAGGATGCTCTTAAAAACATGTGCAGCCATTGCATACAGTAATCTACGAAGTCATACATCATTTTCAAGGAATAACTCTCACTAGGTGGGAGCAGCAACACAGCAACACATATGTATGTTGGCCAAAGATCACACCATACCTTGTGACTTCAGAAACCTTTGTTACAAAAATCAGCCTAAAAGCTAAAGTGCAAACATATATGATAGATCAGTTTCAATCATGCCCAATTGGTTTCGAACAGATCAATCATCTGAACGTTAAACAAACCGCACAAGAAACATCTGAAATAATATTACTACTATTTGTTTGATTCCAACCTGTGTAGTTACTATTCGCATACTTTGGTTAAATCATAAAGGCCTCACGATGTTATTGAAATCAGACAGTAGCCATATGTCACACGCTTTCGTCTTTTCATGTCGCCTACAGTGGATCCTTGACAAACAAATGTAATTCGTTCTATACCACTATCGTATATTAAAAGAATTGTATCTCAAAGCATTTTTTCTTATTTAAAATGATATAATCTGTAATATTCTATTCAAGAGTTATGAAACCACAACAGAACACAATTAAATTACGTATAATATACAGTAGACTATAATACAATTTTAATTCATTCCAGTGCTGGCATCATAAGACAAAAATTTCGGAAACTGCAGGGCAGTTATTAAACAAGGTCTGTTTCGGCCTCTTTTTAAAAGTTTTTAAAGAATGTAATGAAAAAGAACTACACAACGAAGTGTTAACACTTTTAACAAACAGTCCGACGGCCATGTATCAGTCCCCTTTACAACAACATTCACTCCTCGAAAAATCACATCTCAAATACTTTGTTGTACCCTAGGACACTTATATTCCGCTAGTATTTAGTTTCGTGAGTAGCACACAGAGTAAAATTTCGCTGCAACTTAATTTCGCGGCTCTGATGAGTGCGAAAATATAGTGATGTGAAAATAAATGCAGTGAAAAAAACAGATTACATTCCTCAGGTCCAGTTCGCTAATAAGAAAAAAATTCAATTTGGAACTAGTTCGTATTTGTAAACCACAGGTTGAAATGTGTGGGTGAGATCGACAATTCAATTTGATCACTTGCTGCCATTTGTTTCTTAGACTATTAATGACTTCTAGGTCCCTTCCACCGTGACTTTCACACTCGAATCCCAAGAAGAAGAAAATAGATAGGTAACAACCAACTTCACAACCAAAACTGTATAAACTGTATAAATGCGTTTACACTGCCATAAACGCATTTATGCGTTTTCTAGGGGCCACTGCCATAAAGGCATTTTTGGACTTTCTCAGAAATTGCGTGGTAACCTGATTTTATTATTTGTTGACCACATAACCCACGGTCTTTAAGAGTTTTATGAAATTGACTGTGTTGTCCGAAGATTTCTCTTTAAAGTCAGCCTAAAACAACGAAGCAATTTTAAACTTTTGTTTAAGAATTTCAAATCTAAAAATGAACATTTTTCTGTGAGTTCATTAACTACCCCGCGCGAGTCATAAAACAGGTAATTAGTTGTTGATGACATAATAGCCAATTTAGATTTTCGTGATTATACAGATAATTAAAATAGAACTTGAAAAAATACTGTATACATATCATGAAGCAATATCGGCGATTTCGGTAATATGGCTGGCACTAGGCCAGTAGCGAATTTGTACATGGTTGGCAGTGAATGAGATAATGTGGTTGGACCTGATGAGGGTTGATATTGTTTTGGGTTGGTAATAAAATTCATCACTACAATAATTATTCTTCAATTTTATGACTTCACCTACCAGATTTTCATCCTCATCAGTTACAAATTCGGTGACTAAACTGATATAATCCTAATTTGCTTTGCCACGCTGCTCAGTCGGTGTATTAGCTATAATGAGTTTACCAGAAATTTCCCATTTATCCCAACCACAGACGAAAATTGCCTGCATTTCTAATATGACAATTTTATTGTGGATATCAATGAACAAAGCTATTTAACTTCGCGTTTTCACTCGTTTGTTATGATAGTTTAGTTTCGTTCATTAAATTTTCGCGAGAGGATGACACCGCAAAACCGCGAAAGTTAGATGCCGCGAATACATAAGTGTCCTAGGGTATATCAAAGCACATATTTTTGAAAATGTTCTGTTGTATTTCAAAGCATTCATATATCAAAGCATTCATATGGCAAGGTTCTACTGTACTGACAATATTGCATGACAAACTGACCCTCTGATGATAACGTTATCTCTTTATGTATGAAATCTCAAGTGTTATCTTACATAAAATGTTAGCAATAGCGAAATCACAAAGTCGAAGGTTCATCACCAAGTCAGCCAACACTGTTTGAACTGCTGATGTAATTCATGTCTCAGGACATGTATGCAGTATAATTCCATTGATTTCTATAGACTATGATAAGCTATCACTAGACTATCCTATCAATAGATTATCTATGCACATGCTAAGAGTGCAAACAGATACAAGCAGTCCAGTACTTATAAGTGCAGGTTCATCTGAGACCATCTCTGATCATGATTTTAATAAGTACATCTATTACTTAGCTTATTTCAATAGAGTTACTCAGTAATTACTTAAAGATATTTGAATTTTGGAAGAAGTTAGACAATATAATTTTTCTGGTGTAATGGTTGTGAAAAAAACACACAAGTTGCAGTCATCTGCAACTTGTGTGAAAAAACACATGAGGTCATCTGCAACTTGGTTTCCATAGAATTACTCATTAATTACTTGAAGGTATTTAAACTTTTCGAAAAAGTTAGAGAATAATTTTTATAACAAAATTTTTTTGTGAATTCCGGCTCACTTTCACTGGCCACCTCCAATTGATCAATATTTAGTATATGATGGCGGCATCGGGTCACAGTTTGTTACCAACTCTAAAGTATATTTTCAGTCAATTTTTTGGACTTTTGCTAAATTGAAATTCATTTCATAATAACAAGAGGTAACCTTTTCCCAAAGAAATATTTCGTAACCTGAAATTTATCCATGCAGAAGTTTTTGCAAGATTATGTGCTACAGTATGCCTATTAATGAATAGGGCATAGCAAGACTGCATCAATTAATGTGTCTTTCTAGTGCTCTTTATTCCATGTGTAAACCTTTATTTACCAACTACAGTTATACATGCAAAAAATTTTAGATACGAGAAGAATTCCGAACATATTTTCGCCTTGAGATACAAGAAAAATTAGAGATATGAGCATACGAAACTGTTCTTGATAGGGTCATTAGGTGGCCCAGTATGTAAAAGGCTGCTTGCGAGACAAGCTTCGCTTGGTCATTCTCGAAAAATGTGTTAAAAGGGCTAGCTAAAAGAGAAGGTGAAAGTGAGGCAAAAGGAGCCAAATATTAAAAAAAGACGTAAAAAACTGAAAATAACAACAGAATTAGAATTAAGTTTAGCATAACGTAAGATGAACATATTTTTAGTGTGTTTTAGTAAGAAATGTTCAAATAAGTTAAATTTAAAGTTTAGGTTACCAAATGCTTAAAGGTTAAAGGTTAGTGTCACAAATGCGTAGCACATCGAATGTGCTGCCATCATGTTTCTCTCTCACAACACTGTTAGCAGGTCTCAAAGGTGAGAGTCCCAACAGTACTGTACATGATAATGTTACATTTTGTTGCAGATCACAACCACTAGATAGGTATTTCTTACTTTGTGAGCTTTGGTGGTGAATTGGAACAATTAATAACTCATTTTTCCATTGTACTATCAAATTGTTGGCGGGTTGGAATGGATTAATTTGTATTTAGTTATTCTATATAAGAAAAATTGATTTGAGATGTGAGAGAATTGACATGAGACCTCAGTCTTTGGACACAATAAGCTCGTATGTCAAAGTATGACTGTATGTAATTTGTATAAACAGCCAAAAAGCCATGGGTAGATTATTATTTGATGAAAGCTCATGAGGAGACCATTTCTAAATTGGCCACTTCAACCTATATATTAATACCTTTTAAATGATACATTTCATTAATAGCTGACTCATCTTGTGACCTTGACCCAAGATGGATGCAGATGATCCAAACTGTGGATACTGTATGCTGGAGTTGAAGAACATGGTAGATCCAAGACGGTTGCCGTGTGGTCATATCTTCTGTCTTGGATGCCTTCAGGGTGACTTCTCAGCTGGTGGGGTGGACACCAAGTGCAACCAGTGTGGGTAGGTGCATATAGACTAGGTTCTTGTTCAGTATGAAATAATTGTGAAGATAAACCCAGTTCCAACATTACAAGAATTGATAGAGCAGACAGGCAGAGTTCCTGTTCATTGTGAAGTGATGGTGAAAAAAGACCAGTTTTCAAAATTCCATATAAAGTCATCATAAGAATAGACACAGTTCCAACATTCACTGATTTGATAGTACAAATAGATTAAGTTCCTTTTCAATATGTAATGATTTGAATATAGACTAAGTTCTTATACAATCAGAAATAATTTTCAGGGTAGACTCAGCGCCATCATTCAGTGATTTGATGATACAGATAGACTAAGTTGCTGTTTACTATGAAGTGCAACCAATGTGGATTGGTACAACCAAGTACAATGACATTTTTGTAAAACTTTACTAAATGAATACCACCTGTTAATGATCATATGCTAGATTAACATGTTATACTGTTTAAACCTGGGACCTACTTCAACTGTCAAATAGACAGGAATTTCTGTCAAAAACATAACCTTTAGCTTATAGCTCTGCGCGGGTACTTATAAAATTTGACTTATGAAAATCATGTGTAATATGTAACTACTAATCTGTTTAGTGTATGAGTTACGAAAACAGTTTTAATTCTGATTACAATTATACAACCGCTATTGTGTATAAGCCGCACTCCAAACTTCTAAACAAAGTTTTGCTGGTATGGCTCATACACAAGGATTTACAGTAATTTACAGGATTTACGGAAAACCGGCCGATAAGGTTTAAAAAGTTAAACATCAAAATTGTATTTGTTGATCACCAAGTTAGTACGTTTCAACCATTGAGTTTTAAACATTTTAAACGTCAACTGTGAATCTTACAGGGAATTGCACAGCGGTCTTGCCTTAAATGAACTTCCTACAGCTCAGGAGAGAGAAGAAAACTCTAATACAGGAGAAGACAAACTCCCACCCATAGCCTGCTCTAAAAACTGTGAGAATAAGGCTACCTGCTTCTGTGAAGACTGCAGTGTTAAGATGTGTGAGGAGCACAAACAGGTAAACTGATGATAAACATGTAATTTTTATAACTAAGATTAGCAAAGCCACTTTTTTTTCGGTGCACTAATAATAATTTGTTGACAATTATAAAGGTGTCTTTATTAATGCGAAGATATTTTATTTTATTTTTGTACAGAAAAAGACTTTAGTCATTTATTTAATGCTTCTACAAGGACAAGATTTTAAATAGGTTGCTGCCATCAGAGATACTTTTAATTGAAAAGAGAAACCCAATAGTCTGTAATTTTCAAATTTGGAAATTTTAACTATAAAATGTTTTATATATGAATTTGTAAGCTGCTACATGTATTTAAGATCTTTGCAAAAGTTTCGGTAAAAATTAGGTTATATATCTCTTTTTAATATTTTTCATCCCTAGAGTGACTACTAAATTATAGATTATTGATTAGCCACTTAACTTGTTATGAAACAATAGGTTTTTATTTCAATTTCAGATTGAGCTTACACAATTTTTTTATTTCATCAGAAAGTATCAGTATTTTTCTATCATTTGCAATATTTTTTAATGTTTAAAGTGATCCGATTGCCAGGATGTTTCAAGATTAAAATTGATATAACTTGATCGTGATTAAAAAGATTTACTTAATTGTTTCTTCATTGCCGGTAGCTTGAATTGCTACTGTGAGAAAAGCATAAGGTCTGTAAGGTGTGCTACTACTGTAAGAAACATGAAGCATTCCTGATTTAGAAACATTGCAAGGATTATTTAAACTCGTCACAAAACAAAAGAGTCTTTTTGCTGTTCTCTACTAAGAATATATAAAACTTACATTAACTCTTTAGTTCTTTCGCTACCGCATTACATTCTGACCAAACAATTTTTCTGCCCAAATTAATTCAAACGGATTTTGGAAAAAGTGACATATCGCTAGTATTTAAGCAATGTCTCAAGAATTAAATCAGATATCATTTTACTGTAAAATGCTTCTTGTTTACAAAAAAAGTTTTCTACGTGATAGGTATAGATATGTTCAGTAAATTCCACTCTCGCAAACTTTCTGACGCTTTCTTTGCGTTGAAGGAATGCGGTGTCTGGTTTTCCCGTTTTGAAAAATAGTTGGAAAGGGAATTTTTGAGCCAAAACATTTTCTATTGGTTACACGTGATTGGCAACAAGGTTGTTTCATTGGAGACAAAATTTGATTGGTCTAGCTAATGTGTGGGGTTTGTTATGAAAAGAAAGTGGAAACCATATTGATTAACCGATACATCGACTTTTGTGGTAGCAAAAGAGTTAAAGAAGAATACAGAAAATGTCATTCAAAGCGAACGTGACAGATAAACCAAGCTCATTGCAATCTATGTAGATTTGCTTTTCGATAGACTTTTTAAATCGTTTTATTCTTTAGAAATTTGTTATATAACGACGAGCTATTAACTTGAATAATTGCAATACAGTTTGCACTTCGCGATACAAAGCAGAATCTGTATTTTATGGCTAATATTTGGGCTTAGAACTCATGTGCAAGCTAAAAGCATAGCAGAAATCTTCTCTTTTACATGTAAATTATGTTTTCAATATGGTTATGCGTAAAGGTTTTACTATGCTAAAAATGTTTGAACGCTAATAACCCTCAAGGCTCATAACTCATTTTCTGTTCAAATATATTCATAAATTCAAGAAAATGTGTTTAAATTTCGCATTTTAAGTACATTTTTTGGCGCAAACAAATTGCAGTTCAGACTATAAGATATTCAAATGTTAATTGCAATTAAAATATATCAGCTTATAGATAACTTTCTCAGCTTTCCATTGCATATATATTTAGAACTCTGTGACAAATCAGAGGTAAGCTGCAGCAGCTTTCTTGCAACCATGTCCTAAGTTGACATTATGATTCCAATTGGCCTGTTTTTTTTTGTGCATTTCAGTCCCGTGGGCGCCTGGTTACAAAAGGGTAAAAAGTTCATATATATATATATATATATATATATATATATATATATATATATATATATATATATATGTCTATTATTAATCAATAGTCAATAATTATTTGACTATTAATATACTATTGCCTAAATTTCTTATTAATAAATTGTTTCATCAATAGAGATCTACAGCAATCATATGATAATTTCTATTATTTTAGATGCCATCTGTGACATAAGTATGCTACCGAAAATCCAATGATTGAGCATTTTATTATATGGAAATTGAGGAGTTGTTCACTCACGACTACGCTCGGTTTGTTATTTGTAGGCTCATGATAACTTTCTTACTGATCACAAGTATGTGCCATTTCTTGAGTATCGGAAATTTCCGGAGAAGTATGACAGGCCAATGTGTAACACTCACAACAAAAAGTTGTCTTTAGCCTGTGAAACATGTGATGTGGTCGTCTGCGAGGAGTGTGACCTCACTTCTCCGTGTAATCAAGGTGAGTGTCAAATTTGGAATGATGCGATCTCATAGATTTTATTTTGTACTAGTTTGAATTGCTTTACAAATATTTCTTTTCTGTATTATTCATTATTTATGTTGCCTATATTTTGCACTACTCCACGAGCAGACCAACATTGCTGTCACCGAGGTTGGTATTTTTTGAAGTTTTTCCTCTCTCTGTCACAGTCAGTCGAGGTGACTAAGACTGTCTATGGATGTGGTTTACGTATGATAATAGATCCCCGATCAGCTCTATTACAAGCCGTCATCTGACATGAGTTTGTATTGATCTGCCTCCATTTAAAATATCTCTTCGCTACATCTTTATAATGCCCTATAGAATCTTTATAGAAACCTATCTTATTAACCCTTTTGCCGGCATAGCGACATTATTGTCGTTTCGCGATACTGACGCCAATGGGCAGAGCGACTATTATGTCACCACGCAAACGTTTTTTGTAAATTGATTTCTGATTAGCTTATTGCCTTTTTTATTTAATATTTTTACTAATAGTAAACTACAATATATTGGTCTCTGTTAGCAACCAAAAGATAAGCCGTTTTGAGAAAAAAAACGATCGTTTTTGCAATACTAAACAAACGAAAAATCAAAAATAAAAACATATTTGAATAGAATGGAGAATTTTGTTTGTAGCTTGTTTATGCTTCTGTTACTGCTTTCTGAATTTTTTCCCAGAGTGAAACAACTTTCTTTTACTGTCATAGCATTCTCCAAAGGCTATAGGCAAAGAGGAACAATAATAAGCACATGATGTCAAGACTGTTGTGTAGGCCTCCGCAATGGCAAATGCTTCCAAAATTACTATAGCTAGAAAAACACCTATTTAAGAATTTGACTTATAAATGTTTATTTGTATTTACCTGTATAATAAAAACATAATATGTGTATACAATATTATAAATTAAAGTGTATCAATGATTTTTTTTAAATCAATTTGTGAGAAATTAATCTGCCCAGTGGGTCTCAAATAGCCCAAACAAACTTGCTTGCGAAAAGTTTAATATGATAGTAGATCTCCAATCAGTTGTTTACAAGGCATGACATTGATATTTGTATTGATCTGCCTCCATTTAAAGTTCCTTTTAACTATATATTTGCAGCAGTGTCTCGGCCTTCCTTGATTTCGCTAAAGGCTGGTTCCTACTATATCGCCGTATTTCGGCGTTGATGCCACAATATTTCGGTGATTTTCAATGATAACAATGTTCACACTATTCCAAACCCATTGGCGTTTGCATCAGCAAACACTCCGTGACGTAGTGTTCTTATTTTTTGGGCGAAGAAACCTTTTTGTTTTTGCATGCTTGAATCAAGTACTAGTCCTGCAGCGACTATCATTAACGAAAATAAATAAATCATGCTATCAGCGACCGTGTGTTACTATCATTGAAATTGTTCACATTGCACAAGCGGGCATCGTCACTTGGCAAAATATCAGCAAAGTCAGGAAATATCAGCAAACTTTTCCGACGTATCTGCATCGTTTCATCAAAGCCAACGGCTTACGGTTCACAAAATCGACCATGAACGCCGAAAGGAAAATACCCTCATACGGTGATATAGTGTGAACCAGCCTTTACCACCACATAATTTCAAGTGTAATATAATAACTGACCTGGAAGTTAGTCTCGTTTCATTCTGTGTACAATACTCAGCCATCTCGGACTAGTTTCAATGAGGATGTCAGTCATTGTTGATAGGCCTGCCTGTTTTAAGATTTCTATGTTTATGATCTTGTCCTGCCACTTGATGTTCATAATGGCCCTCAGGTGTCTCATCATCACAGAAACTTGTTTTTTTACTTGAGCTTGATGAATTGTCCAGGGCTCTGCTTCATATAAGATAATTGACAGAATCATTGCTCAAGGCACTTTACACTTCTCTTCACCCTTCCAAAATTTTTGCAGAAGTTTGCCAAGAACAGCTTTGTCTGTTCTAACTTAGAGCTCCTTTAATTTCTAAAAGTGTTAGATACAACGCTTATGTGTCTGTGGCTTTAACCATTGGTTTTTGGTCGATGAAGATCTCTTTGGCTGTTAAAAAGGCTGAAAAAGGGTTTGATTGGTTGGTTCATAGACTCTGTCTTTTTGATATAATATCCAAGTTAAACAGAGATGCAGCCTTGGCAAAATTCTCTGGGAGCAGCTGCATGTCAGAAGCAGAATAAGCAACCAATGTACTGTTGTCACCAAATAGTGTTATAATGTGGAGTTTTCACAAGGTGGTCTATTGTATGAATGTTGACAAAGATAATTTAAAGGTTGACTTGCAACAAAATTCACATTACAGTTATTTGGTATCAAAAGATTCACGATGTCTTACTCTGCTGTGTTGTAAATGCAAAATATGTTAAAATGGGATTACAAGCTCTTAAAAGCTCAAAAACGAAAAGCCGCCGTAGATTGGAATCTGTTTATTTCTCTGACGTTCTCATTACAGTTGGTTATTGTCTTGTCACGTGATGTTCCCACATGAATTGAAAGGCCAATAAATAGCTCAATTCAAAACCCATCGTAGCACTAGTTTATGACAAGCACTTCGGGTTTTACCGAAGACCCCGTATCAAATATAGATGCTCGCTACTTTACAGTTTTGTTTCGGCTCGGTCTAATCGTCAGGTCGTAATCTGATCATGTGGCCCAATACTTCGCAAACAATTTTTGCAGCACTTTTTGATTATCACAAGTGACCAGCAGGCTTGTCTTGATTATCAGACCATGATATGTACATGTACTTTCTTCGAGGTAAGGATAAAAAATTAAATGAATTTTTACGGTAAGTTACAAGATATCACTGCTAAAAGTGACAGCATTACAATGACGATAAAACAGATGCATAAGAACAATAGACATGGTTTTTTTGAATGTGTGAAGCATATTTGTGAAAATATTTCGACGATTAAGGTTGCATGAAAGTGTAAACAGAAACCATCTACCACAACTACGTGACATTTGAGCCGTTTCGGAAAGAGAATCCAAACTACGGCGGTCTTTGTGGCTGCGATTAACTGTTCATTTTTTAGCTTTTAATAGCTTGTAATCACATTCCCACATATTTTGCACCTACAACCAGAGTTGCCCCCATTTTAATATCGGTATCGGTGCCGATATGAGTATTAAGTATCTGAATCGGTATTGGTCGATCTTTTCTTAAAAAATCGGTAACTTCAGATACTTTTTACAGATCAAATATTTAGCAGAAAACCGTATTTTAGCTTGCTACACTAATAAAAAGTCATCAGCTGCAAGTTCTTTATTTTTACCCAATGAATTCCGGGCCTGTCACACAATCTATTTCATGTCTATAGCCTAATAAACATCCACACAGCTGAGGAATCTTTTGGCTTTAGTTAGGACGTAATCACAAAGTGCGGTATTTCCCAATTACAACGATATGATTTATTGCAGCCAATCACGAACAAAAGAACAAGGATGAGACACAAGAATGCGGTGTAATATTTCTATTCACTAGCATTACAAAAGTAATTTGAGCAGTCGATGCATAAAGTTGTTTATCTCTCTCTTGATCCTGACGATATGATGTATGGTTTGTATCGCATAAAATAACCTCAGTGGTTTATCGATATTTAGCCTGTCCTCCATCATCTGTGGCAAGTGAGTCTTTCTTCAGTATGACTGGCTACATCGATAGTGATAGAAGATAAAGACGTCTCACTGAGATCATTGAATCACTAACGGTAATTAAACGAAACGTTTATTTGCTCTTAACTTGTACAGGCACAGCAGTGCGTTCAGCAGTAGAAGAGAGACTTAATTATCACAGATAAAGCTGTACCACTAACAGTAATTACAATTATTAATAACAGATTTTAAGAAACATGGACTGTTTTGTTACTAGATGCACTATGTGGCAGTAGAGGCAGTATGTGAATGTATATACATGTATATCTTTTTTCTATAAATACAAACAAATAATACATCACTATTTATATTTTCTTTGAATTATATCTATGTTTGCATAATAAAATGAACAATTATCTATGCAACGCAAAATATCTGAATCGGATTGTTTTTTAACAAGAATCGGTATATCGAATCGGTATCTGAATCGGCTGGTGAAATTGAAATCGGGGCATCTCTACCTACAGCACAACAGAGTGAGACATGGTGAATCTTTTGATATTTAATAACTGTAATGGGAATTTTGTTTTTTCAAGCATTTTCTAATATCTTCTCTATATTTTTCCATTTTTCCTTCCTTTCTATACCAAACTTAAGTGATTATTTTTGGTAATATTCATTTCTAATAGTAAAAGAAATTAAGCTCTCTTAGATGTTTCTTAGCTATTTTAAAGTTTGGAAGATGAATATCTATTTAGTCTCTTTGATCTCCTTTTTATAGAATTCACTCTTCTTATTCACAGACTTGTCTGCTCTATGGCTCTGTTGTCTTTATTCTCCTGAATGGGTCTAAGATGTTTCCTTGTCCTCCTGATAAACCTTTAATCTGTCTCTGTAGTAGCCATCTGGTTTTACTGCTTTTATACCTGATAACTCTTTTATCCTGTCTTCATGCCATAATTTAATGCAAACTTACTGATATGACCCTTTTTTAGTTGACTCTCTTCGGTTTGTTCAAATTCTCTCTCAGTTGGACCTTCACATATTGATCTCTGTAAGTTCGCTAATATTCAATTAGTGGCCGTCTTGAATTTATTGCTCATCTTTAGTCTGCCGTTCAAGAGCAGTTGATCAGGTCTACCATTTATTTCCAGCTTTTAGTCTTATATATCAACAAAATCTTGTTCTCATCTCTTTTTTTATTTTATAGACAATTTACTGTTTCAACACATCTCTTTGCCAGACAACTTGCCTAGTGATGACATAGATTGTTTTTATCATAGGTTATGCTATATTACTAGTCAAATGCCTGACATTGCACTGGTTTAAAAAACAGCTTATAAACAGTGGCAGGTAATGTTGTTGCTTGCTACTTGCTATTAGCCTGGCACATTGCCAAAGACTGGTTTGAGTAAGCATATATCCGTATTGCTAAAGTTATCAATAAGAGCCACGAGGGCAAGCTTTGGTAAAGTTGCGTAACGCAGAGTGCTATGCGTATTTTAACCGACATAACGGCTCATATTGTTTAATAAATTCATTGCATCTCGCGTAGCCTGATTGCTCACTTTATCGCCTGGTGAATGGGAGGTTACGAGATCAAATCCAGCGCGATGCCGATCTTTCATTCCTAGATTTTAATAGCTATTGCTTTAAAGGCCAATTGACAGACTTTGAGATTTATATATTTAGATTTTCACTTATGACAAAATTTGATTGGTCTAGCTAATGTGTAGGCTTCGTAAAGAAAAGTGAAACCCTATTGATGAGCCGATACATCGAATTCCTGTCTATACTTATATTCCCGTGAAAGCCGATACATCGGCTTTCACGGGAATATAAGTATAGACAGGAAATATAAGTAATATTACGTTATAATAATAATAATAATAATATTATTATTATTATTATTTATAGTATAGACGGGAATATAAGTATATTTTGTTGATATATAAGACTAAAAGCTGGAAATAAATGGTAGACCTGATCAACTGCTCTTGAACGGCAGACTAAAGATGAGCAATAAATTCAAGACGGCCACTAATTGAATATTAGCGAACTTACAGAGATCAATATGTGAAGGTCCAACTGAGAGAGAATTTGAACAAACCGAAGAGAGTCAACTAAAAAAGGGTCATATCAGTAAGTTTGCATTAAATTATGGCATGAAGACAGGATAAAAGAGTTATCAGGTATAAAGCAGTAAAACCAGATGGCTACTACAGAGACAGATTAAAGGTTTATCAGGAGGACAAGGAAACATCTTAGACCCATTCAGGAGAATAAAGACAACAGAGCCATAGAGCAGACAAGTCTGTGAATAAGAAGAATGGACTCTATAAAAAGGAGATCAAAGAGACTAAATAGATATTCATCTTCCAAACTTTAAAATAGCTAAGAAACATCTAAGAGAGCTTAATTTCTTTTACTATTAGAAATGAATATTACCAAAAATAATCACTTAAGTTTGGTATAGAAAGGAAGGAAAAATGGAAAAATATAGAGAAGATATTAGAAAATGCTTGAAAAAACAAAATTCCCATTACAGTTATTAAATATCAAAAGATTCACCATGTCTCACTCTGTTGTGCTGTAGGTAGAGATGCCCCGATTTCAATTTCACCAGCCGATTCAGATACCGATTCGATATACCGATTCTTGTTAAAAAACAATCCGATTCAGATATTTTGCGTTGCATAGATAATTGTTCATTTTATTATGCAAACATAGATATAATTCAAAGAAAATATAAATAGTGATGTATTATTTGTTTGTATTTATAGAAAAAAGATATACATGTATATACATTCACATACTGCCTCTACTGCCACATAGTGCATCTAGTAACAAAACAGTCCATGTTTCTTAAAATCTGTTATTAATAATTGTAATTACTGTTAGTGGTACAGCCGATACATCGGCTTACGATAGCGAAATAGTTAAGCGTCTCTAGGTCTAATCCAGAAACCTTATAAATTTTTGGATCATATCATGCCGTATTTATATCCAGCTGCACCACAGATACATATTTAATTGATCAAATTTGTCAAACAGTCTGAAAGCCAGGCAGTTGCGTTTGTCTGATTGCATCAAATTCATGTATGTCCACTTTCTTTATGTAGGAGGACAGCACAAGTTCCGTTCATTGGCTAAATCTATAAAGCAGTTTGCCTCTGACTACAGTAAGCTGATAGCATCAGTCTCAGAGCAGCACTCAACCTTCACTAAAAAGCAAAAGGAGACTGAGGCTACATTTGAGGAGCTGGTTGTAAACTACAACTTGGAGGAGAAGCTAGCAGCTGTAGACTCTGTTGTTGAACAGCAGGTAAGTGAGAGGTTAGTGGCTCAATGCATATATTACCTACAACTAAATAAAAGTTAACTTTTTTATCCAAACTGCCACTTACATATTTCTCTTCATTGTCGAAGGCTTGATGAAGTATGGATTATTAGATACGTTATTGTTAGAGGATGCTGCATCATGTTAACGACGTTATGTAGCGTTAATGTTATGTTAATGTAACACGAATGTTATGTTTATATAGCGTTAATGAGCTTGCTTAAAATGAGAAAAGGTATTAGTCCTCATAGAAACTCTTTTAACCCTTTTATGGCTAATTGAAAAGTGAGAGTTGTCTTCTACTTAAAATGAAACCACAACTCTGAAATATCAAAAACTCACGTAATTGATTGAAATCATCAGGTGGTAGTGACACAAAAATAGCTTAATAGGTAACTATAAATCTTTTTACACATCTTTACATGACCTTGAAAAATCAGGTAAATCAGATACACTGATTCCGATTTTGTACTCAAAATAAAGATTGGTCCTCTAACTTTCAAGGTCATTTTTGTTTTTGAAGGCTTTTTTAAAACGATTCAATATTGGTGTTGCAATGACACAGTCGACACAACAAACTTCGCCCATAAATATGTGATGTAACCTAACTTTTTAGAGATGGAAGTTGGGATGTTTAGTCCAATCTAGAAATATAGAGATGGGTGTCTTAAAAAAATTCTCTAAATTCAGCTCTCAAAATAATCTCAGGCATTTATGAAAGGTAGATAAGCTATTTAACATTGCTTGTAGCTTTTTACAGGATGTTTAGTAGCTGAAATTTTACATGTGAATTTTGTGATGTGAAATTTAATTTCACATCAGGAATTTCACATTTCACACCTTTCCCATTTCAGCCTTTACTTTCCAATATGTATTAAGTGCAGAAGCATTGGAATATAATTAATTACAATATTTCTTCGCTTCCAGAAAATTTAGAAAGTTGCCTATAAATTTGCTAAAACATCTACGTCCATGTACACATGTTTTCTTCTGCATATCTGTATATACAAAATCAGAGTGATTACAAAAGCTATTAATGACACAAACTAAATATTGGGAGTTGAGATATTTTAATTATAATTATTTTTATTTATATTGTGAATAACGACTTCCTTCTAATCTTTTTGCCTTAATGTGTTATCTACTTCTGCCGATATCAAAATCAATTATTTTGTCGGTAAAAGTTTGACAGTTGTTCCAAACAATCAAAAGTGTCAACGAAGCTACATAAAAGTTATAGTTGTGTAATCAATGCAAAAGTTTTCTGTATGCAAGTGTTTACTGGTATATGTTACCACATTTTACTGCTGTTTACACAATTTTACATGATAATTTTTAGTTAAAAGATCTATCTATTCTAAAGAATAAACTTACTAAGACAGCTTTATTTCTTTTACTTTTTTTGCGATAAATCTACATAAGTGCTATTCTTAAAACGATAGACATTGATAAAACATTAATCTACATTGTTTGTACCTGTTCCCATACAGTGACTATATAATGAAATCAAACTACATGTACAAGTATAAAAACACACTCAAGTCAATAATAAAACTAGACTTTTGAGGTATCATTTTTTACAAACACGTAATAAGCAATCAAACATTTTTCCTAAAATCAGCTAGGGTATACTACTCTAAAAATCAGAAAATCGGGTTTACTCAAAAAATCAAACACCATTTGTTATGCGCGATTGTTGCAGATTGCTGAAATCCGACGCCGTGCCGAGGTTAAAAAGAAGGAAATAAGAGAGTTTCCTGTGAAAATGGACACAGAAGTGACGGCATACAGTGAAGGACTTGTTAAAAAAGAGCAGCAACTTGATGACCTTGAAAAGACATTGAGTAAGAATATGCGAGAGCTGCATATCGTTGAGAACATCAGACGGAACAAAGGGTATCGGAAAAGCATTTCCTCATCTCAGGCTTTGCAAACGGGCAACTGTGGCATTCTACGTAAAATGGTTGTTGCACCGATGGGTGAGTGAAATATGAGATTACTTGCTTTGAGTCGCTTGTTTGTATATATAACTAGCCGTATGTCCGGCGTTGCACAGGTAATGAAATAGCGGTGTTTGAAACCAATTCAGTTGGTAATAAAATAATAATACACTGAATTAGAGTAACTTACCTTATAAGCTACTACAGTGGAACCTCAGTTCTCAAACACAATCCGCTCTAGAACGTTGTTCAAAAACCGAGTTGTTCGAGATCTGAAACAAGTTTTCCCATTAGAACTAATGTAGGTAAGTTTTAATCCGTTCCAAGTCGATATAACAACTTCGGCAAAGTATTTTTTATCATTTTACACCATAAACTGTACTGTATACTGCATACTGATAAAAGATTTTCTATCAATTATGAAGAAAAAGAAAACAAATAGTAAACATTTTGTATGCTTTACTTTTAAATCGTCAAAAACATCGAAGGTTACGGTAAAACACCAAAAATCACAGAAGTTGATAATGAAGCAGCAAAAAAGTGCAACAGATCAGTTACATCAAAAGTCGTGTAAAAAAGAAAATAGAAACAGCAATGGCACGTGTACTTCACATCTTTGAAGAAGAATCTTCCTCCAAAACAATTTAGGGTAACTCGACCGGAGGAGTTGTGTCCTTAGAAAATCTTGTCGAGACGAGGCGTCCTCCCAGATGGCTCCTTTTTGTAAAGAATTTATGACGCAGAACTTCTCCTTTTGTTTGAGAACCTTCCGAAAGTGGCTCATAACAACATCGTTAAATGTATAAACATGCTGTTCTCGGAGCTGCTCCGAATGTTTAATTCAAATGCGCATGCTCCGGTTTGGTCGAGAACCGAATTTATGGTCGAGACCTGAGACGAACAAATCTCAAATTTTTTGGTCGAAAACCGAGTTAACCGAGAACCATTCAAGAACCAAGGCTCCACGGTAGTCTAAATCTCTACTAAAACAGTAGCCATGTTTTAAGTCAGCTTAATAATCGTTACATTATGCGTAACGATCAACTGTGCTAGTTAATAACCTCAAGTGCTTTTAGTGTGAGTATTTTGACCGATGTAATCAATGTCATCACAATCATCTACTACTCATCGTAGGACAGTGGTTTAGATAATTGGTCTTGAGACATAGAGATTCAGAGATCAAATCCTCTTTGAGGCAGATTTTTCATTGTTGGACGCAAAGATGATAAAAAAGCAAAAGACCAACAAACAAAAGCAAACGTTAAAGGTTGACTTGCAACAAAATTTACATCACAGCTATTTGGTATCAAAAGATTCACCATGTCTTACTCTGCTGTGTTGTAGGTGCAAAATATGTGGAAATGTGATTACAAGCTCTTAGAAGGTCAACAATGAAAAGCCGCCGTAGATTGGAATCAGTTTATATCTCTGATATAGTCATTACATTTGATTATTGTTTTGTCAGGTGATGTTAAAGGCAAATTTTTCACGAATGTTCAGGAATTTAAAGGCCAATGAAAGGCTCAATATAAAACTTCTCGTAGCACTAGTTTATGACAAATACTTCGGGTTTTACCGAAAACGTTATTTTATCGTATTAAATATAGATGCTCGCTACTTTACAGTTTTGTTTCGGCTTGGTCTAATCGTCTAGTTGTAATCTGATCATGTGACCCATACTTTGTGAAGAATTTCTGCAGCATTTTTTGATTATCACAGGAGACCAACAGGCTCGTCATGTTTATTAGACAATGATAGGTACTCCTTCGAGCTAAGGTTAAAATACTAAACAAAGTTTCACAGTAGGTTATAAGATATCAGTGCTGAAATTGGCAGCATTACATAGACGATGAAAGAGACACGTAAGAACAATAAAATGGTTTTATTGAATGTGTGAAGCATATTTGTGAAAATATTTTGACGAATGAGGTTGCGTGAAAATGTAAACAGAAGCTATTTTGTACAACTACATCCCATTTGAGCCATTTTGGAAAGAGATTCTAATCTACGGCAGTCTCGTGATGGCGGCGATTAACTGTTCGTTTTTGAGCTTTTAAGAGCTTGTTAATAAATGTGTGCAGTATATTTGTGAAATTATTTCGATGAATGAGGTTGCATGAAAGTGTAAACAAAAGTGCATCGTGTTCAGCTATGTCCTATTTGAGCCATTTTGGAGAGGGATTTCAACCTACGGCATTTCCGTGATGGCTGCGATAAACTTCATTTTAAGAGCCTTTATTCACATTTCCACGTATTCTGCACCTACCACACAGCAGAGTAGGACATGGTGAATCTCTTGATATCGGATAACTGTAATGTGAATTTTGTTGCAAGTCAACTTTTAAGATACATATACAGATTAAAGATGAACTTACAAAATTTTTTAATAGATTTTTCCAAAAAAGTACCAGTATTTTTCTATTATTTGCGATTGTTTTTGAGGTAATCTGACTGCCAAGATATTTTGAGTTTTAAATCAACAAAACTTGACCGCAGTTGAAATGCTCAGATCAAACAATAGTGAGTTTATTTGGTTAACAAACTATATTTTCATAATTACATTAAAAAAAATTTTTATTTATTCATTATTAAACTGTGACTAGTCTAATATGATCATTGTTTGCAGTTACCTTCTACAAAAATTCCATACAATAATATAAAAAAACAATGAAGTCATAGGATATAAAAACCTATGACTTCATTTTATTTCATACATTTTATTATATTTTAATTGTGTTGCAAATTTTAACACCAAATAAACGAAGCTACTATAAAAGTTATTATTATAGCTACTATAAAAGTTAATTATTGTCTAAATCCCAAAAGCGAAAATTTTAAAGATTTTGTAAGTCATGAAATTTCTATTTTCATTTACGTTAAATTTAGAAATGCTAAAGGTTAAATTTACGAAGAAAACACACCAATAAGCTAGGTGTTTTATACCACACAAGATTCAACAATGATCCTTATAACCTAGTGCGCTTTATATATGGACTTTGACCTTTGGTTATACTTATTGACCTCGAACTAAACAAATTGGTAGTTGTCATAAAAATGATGAAACTAAGGTAAATGCTTGAGATCCTGTAGTCCGATGATTAATTCCTCATTACAGTACAGATAGTATGTTTGACAGTCCCATGCATCGTGAGAGATTGTCATGACTAATCAGTATGTTCATAATTATCTGGTCATGGCAAGGTGGCAGAGTAGTCTAGTGGTTAGGGGCTCAGTATAAAACACAGATGGTCAGAGTTCAATTCCTGTGTGAGGAAATTTGCTTTGCTAACGCTCTTAGCATGTCTTTGACAACTGGACTGATGAGCACCACTCTTATTACAGTAGCGATTAGTTCATGGGTTCAATGGCTCATCCATTATATAGATATTCCCTGATGACTCACAAGTGTGTGTGTGTGCGTGCGTGCGTGCGTGTGCATGTCCGTGTGTGCGCGTGTGTGTGTGACCATCTCTTTAGACTACCATCTTTGATCCAACTTAAAATTACTTACTATGCATGTTTAATTGATTTCATTGATTATTCACAGGCTTTTCTGATATCGGAGTACAGTTTAGACCTCTTCTACCATCCAAGCTAGTGAAATTCTTCAATGGGTCTTCATCCAACAGAAAAGCTCAAAGGGTAACGTTTACAGATCAGAAAGATATCCTCCTCTGCTACAACAACCAAGTAGAACTACTGGATGCCCATTGCAAAAAAACCAAGTTTTCTGTCGCGATGGCCAATGTTGTGTCAGTCTTGCAGCACCATGAATTCATCTACATTGTCACTTCTGTCAGCAAGATTTTAGAGTGTCAGCGCTTCTGCATCGACAGTCCATCACAAGAAGGAACACACATTTTTCGATTTGCAACAGATGCATGGTATTCAGGTCAGCCAATGGTCATAAGAGAAGAAGAGATCATTGTTGTCGATAACTCCAGCTACCATTATCAACTGAGGGTTTATGATTTATCTGGAAAACACCTCCGTAATGTTTCAGTCCTACAAAAGAGTTTTGAGATCTGCAGTCTACCTGATGGCTTTGTTCTTCTCAGAGATGACCGAAATTATGTCAGAAAGTATGATATCAGCTCTTCCTCGGCTGTCGAAGTTTGGAATAGTACAACAACTGCCTCAAGCATCTCAACTGATAGTGTGGGCCTGTGCTACGGAGCATACCATCAGTACAATAAAAACCAGACAATAACCTTGTACTGGCCAGCTTCAAAATCAGGTAGAGTGAAATAAGTAGAGTACATTTTAAACTAGTAACTAAACTCTTATTGTGGTTTCTAAATGAATCTGATGAGTGGAGTAATATACCTGCAAGACTATTGCTAGGTCGATTTCATTTGAAAGTCTAAGATGTATCATTAGTACAAATCGATGACCTAAATGACAAGAGAATTTTGTTTTCAATTATTATTTTGTCTGGAGTATAATATCCTTTTTATCATATTTCATTTTCCTATGACTTGATGAACTTTTTCACAACTTGGAGTGTTGTCTTAACTATCATATATTGTTTCAGGTATGGCTGGGATAAAGCAACTCCAAACAGAAGAGTACAACACCCAGTTATATAGCATATCCGTGAACAAAAATGTCTTAGCTGTAATTGGACAGAACAGCTTTGTTCAGCTCTATTACATAGAGTTCTAGCTTTCTGTATAAACACCAGAGATAATTTTAGATAGATGTTTACAGCTCCCAGCTAATTATCTCTCACACTAAAGTTTTTTAGTGTAAAAGCTCATTTATGCAAAAATATATTTCAAAGCATTTTTAAGTAAATGTTTTTGCTCTAACAACTCATTTTCAAAAGCTCAAAACTCAATGCAGATTGGCGTAGTTTAGTTAAACCACAATCCACAATCACATGATGGCAGCTGTGTCTTAGTTGTCTAGAGCATCTGACCTGTAAACAACAGCTTGGGGTTCAATTCTGAGGAAAACTACTTGTGGTGAGAAAAAGGGCATCCAACCTTAAATTGCTCTCTTTCTCCCCCCTCATTTTTTATCTTTCACATTCTCACTCTATTTACACTCTCTCCCACCACTCTCTCTCTTTCTCTCACCACTCTTTCTCTCACCACTCTTTCTTATTCACCACTCTCTCTCTCCTTCTCTCTTTCTCTCTCCCTTTTATTCCTACCTGGCTCCTTCTCTTTCCTTCTCTCACTCCTTTTCTCTCCTCTTTCTCATTTTAGATATTTCTTACATTAAGAGTAGCTCTGGTCTCGTGATCTAAAAAGCCTGCCCTGTAACAAATAGGTTGGGGTTTGATGTTTTTAAATATCCACTGGTGGCGACCAGAATGACCTCCAATCTTGAATTGCTCTCTGCAACAGGGCATATCTCCAGTTGTGAAGATTCCTTTATCGCTGGACTCAGACATGTTAAGTCAAGATCATAAAGACATTGCTTGTTCAACTATGCTCTTAAAACATGCACAGCTTCTGCTTATAGTAAGCTAAGCACATACCATACTTAACCCAGGAAGAAATGCTCTCACATACAATTCCTTCACCATAGGACTTCTGTTCAACACAAATTTATAGCAAATAATTTTTCGACTTATCAAGTTGGTACATGTATATGTACATGTAGCTTTGTTTTTAACATAGTTTGGTTTTATGACTCCTAAGCACTATGAACCATTTTGCTGGAGAAAGTCTGCGTCACTTTTTGCACCACTGCCACAAAAGGTTTGGTTCTTGGGCTTCAAGAAGCATAGTTTTTTACCAAGTCTCAAATTATCTAATAAGCTATTTTATAAACATTTTGCAGCTTGCTAAAATATTTTTACATGACTAAACTGATGAACTTCTAATATGCTATCATGGAAGTCAAAAGTTAATAGTACACCAATGATTTGGTTGAGAAGCACATTTCACTATCCTCAGGTTTTTCAAAAAGGCTATACTGCAAATCTGCTTTTAACTTTTAATATAAACTAAAAATTCTATTCAAATTTATTGGGAGCTCTTTATAAAAAATTTGATTAAGGTTACAGCTGTTATGACCAGATTTGGTGCTAATAAAACCGGTAGTAGTATTCAATAGATGATTTCACAACTAATTTATTGTTGGAGTTGTCAGCTTTTACAAAGAGACTTGGCGCTTAGAAGAACCATGGCATGCAACTTCTGAATACCTTTAAAATATATTTTTTTAATATTCACCGATTCTTGCTCCACAACTATGCATCGTTAACAACCTCACTACATCTTGTATGTGTAACACTTAGGATTTCTCACATGAATAACCTTTACGCACCCACATAACAAAGTATTGGTAGAGATTAAGTGATATAATTGGCTAGCTGCAGACTCTAAAATGTTTTGCACGGAAACATGAAAGAACATATTTAGGGTAACTGGGCAAGTTGGCCTTATGACCTCATGTATTTTGACTCTCATACTGTAAGGAATAATTATTTCAATTGATACCAATTTTTGGTGTATGGTCGAGGATGTGGGACTCAGGCTACATTGACATGTGCGGTCATGGCAGCTGTGAGCGATCACAGTAGTTCTGAGGTTGATGGTAATTGGTAGAGTGATACTACGTCAGTGAGTGAAAAGGAGGAAACGGCTTGTCTACTCATGAAGTTTTATACAAGTACATGAGATTTGTAATACAACAATGACAAAATTATTTTTACTGTGACTGCGAATTAATTGGGGCAATGGTTCATAAATGATAGCATTTGTGTACGCCTTTTAATGTGAGTTTAGGTTAAGTGCGATGTATAAGCTGTGGGTTGGCAGAGCAGGAGAGGTATTGGTGCATGTGAGATGAAGGAGCTGTAAGTTGGCAGTACAGGGGAGGCATTGGTACAGGTGAGATGAAGGAGCTGTAAGTTGGCAGTACAGGGGAGGCATTGGTACAGGTGAGATGAAGGAGCTGTGAGTTGGCTGTACAGGGAGGCATTGGTACAGGTGAGATGAAGGAGTTGTGAGTTGGCAGTACAGGGAAGGCATTGGTACAGGTGAGATGAAGGAGCTATGAGTTGGCAGTACAGGGAAGGCATTGGTACAGGTGAGATGAAGGAGATGGTGAAGAATTCATTCCTACCGTTGATAGAGTACGAGTACGAGATTGAGAGAATTGAAATTGAAAAGAAATGAGAAAAAGGAATGAAAAGAGAGAATTAAAAGGAAGAGAAACAGGTTTTTAGTAGATTGAGCTAGTAGTGGTGGAGAATGGAAAAAATAACAATAACGATAAAAAGAGAGTGAAGTGATGGTGACAGATAGCAGAAAATGAGAGCATAGTGAAGTCGGTAGCAATCAAGTGGCTACAAGTGGTAGTTTAAGTACCCTAGGACACTTAAGTATTCGCGGCATCTAACTTTCGCGTTTTCGCGGAGTCATCATCACGCGAAAAATTCATGCGCGAAACTAAACTATCATAACGAACTAGCGAAAATTCGAAATTAAATAGCTATGATCTACACAGGCCTGTATTTACTGGTTGCAAGTTGGGGGGCTAATGTTAGACGACTAGTTATGCACCTCTGGGGTGTGGAGAAGGAGGGGGGGTGCTGTAAGCTCCCAACAGGTTTCTCTTATGTAGGGCCTCAGCCGGGCCTCTCACGTGAAGTTTTAAAAAGTTTTATTGGCAAGTATCAACATTTTTCTATTTTTTGAGATTTCCTTTGTTTTAGCTGATGTGACTGACAAAACGTTTTAAAATTAAAACAGGCAAAACTTGTATGCAGTTAAAAAGCTCAGAAAGAAGACATCTTTTTCTTTTAAGCGTTTTAACAAAGATCATTTTTGCCGATTTTATTTCAAGTTCATTAAGTAGGATATGGGCAAGCAGATGTTTGCTAAAACTTGATATTTTGCAAACCTTTATAAAAGTCGTTAACAAGAATATTTTGCCGCTGATGAAGATAATAATGACGCCTAAGAACTACTAAAAGTTGATGTTTGTATCTATCATAGAGTTATCTCCCCCTAGAGTGATAACTGTGCATTCAACAACACGAGCGTTTCCGGTGCCAACAAGGAGCGTTTAGGCCGCGCCCCTTTTTTGTGCTAGTCAAACGTACTGATCGACAGAACAATAACGTCAGCCATGAGAATGATCATGAATTTCCAGTTAAGATAGTAATTATTGCTCATATTAAAGAAATGATGATTATAGTTTATTACTCTAATATATGCTTGTTATTTAAAGCAATTCAATACCTACATGCATTGCAAAGGCACTGAATAGATGGTGTTAAGTAAGTGAGTTAATGCAATCAGTTACTCCAATGATATACAGCCCCCACACATGAGGGGCTGTATATCATTGGTTATTCATAGATAAGATAGATAGTCATACTGGGGTTGTGTTACATTGGTGTGATGGGAAGCTAATCGACTGCCATCAACTGAAAGTATTAACATTGTATGGTGATAGAGTGATTCATTGTCACCTCAGTTCACAAACAGCCCTTGCATGTAATATTAGATTTTAATACATATCAATCAAATACATAGACTAGCTTGAAGCAAAGATGTCCACTAGTTAGTGGACATCTTTGCTTGATGTAAGCAAGCAAAAAGTTTGAAAGTTAGACTGGCAAATGTTGTTATATGTTAGATAAAAATAAATTATACTTAATTATACTAAATTGTAATTATTTAAAAATAAAATAGACTTTTTATTACTTTATTTATTAAATAAAGTAATAAAAATTAGCTATGATTACAATAATTTTTTATTGTAATCATAGCTAAACAGATTATATTTAGCCATTACTTGCTAATTATTTTACATTTAAACACATTTGCAGTTTCATTTTTCTTCTTAATTCATCTTAACAAAAAACTTCTTTCATGATATGAAGTTTAAAAGTAGTAGTTTTTTGAAAAAGCTTGAAAACATTTACAGTTGTTTTTATTTTCTCTCTTCTCTTCATTTATTTCAATTACACAAAACACTTTTCATAATATGTAGTTTGAAAGTTAAAGTGGTAAATGCTGTTATATGTTAAATAAAAATAAATTATACTTAATTCTACTAACTATAATTATATAAAAATAAAATAGACTTTTTTATTACCTTATTTATTAAATAATTTTTCATTGTAATCATAGCTAAACAGATTATATTTAGCCATTACTTGCTAATTATTTTACATTTAAACACATTTACAGTTTTATTTTTTTCCTAGTTTATTTCAACAATACACTTCTTTCATGATATGAAATTTAAAAGTTGTAGTTGTTTGAAAAAGCTTGCAAACCTTTAGAGTTGTTTTCTATTTCCTCTTAATTCATTTAAACTGCTTAAAAATATTTTCTCATGATATGAAGTTTAAAAGTTAGAATAGTAAATGTTATATAAAAATAAATTTTCTGTCCAAATAATTTTTTATTACTCGGGCAACACCAGGTAGTACAGCTCATAGTTGATGGCAGTTGATTAGCTTCCCATCACACCAATGTAATACAACCCCAGTATGACTATGTATGTTATCTATGAGTAACTGCGTGCATTACCTTCACTTTCACTCACTACCTATTCAGTGCCTTGGCAAGTCATGTAGGTATCAGGGATTACGTGTATGTCACAATTTCCATTTTCATAATTCATTTCCATATTATTTCCATTTCCATATTATTTCCATTTCCATAATTCATTTCCATATTAATTCCATTTCCCTACTTCATTTCCATAGTATTTCCATATTATTTCCATTTCCATAATTCATTTCCATATTATTTCCATTTCCTTAAAAGTTCCATAATTCATTTCCATATTAATTCCATTTCCATAATTCATTTCCATATTATTTCCATTTCCATAGCATTTCTATAATTCATTTTCATATTATTTCCATTTTCATACCATTTTCATACTTGTAAAATAAAATTTCCATATCCATTTCCCTAAAATTATGGAAATATTTATGTTTATGGAAATGAAAAAGTAAACATTTCCATAATATGTTTAGCAACCCCTGGTAGGTATTGAATTGCTTTAAATAATAAGCATATATTAGAGTAATAAACTATGATCATCATTTCTTTAATATGAGCATTAATTACTATCTCAACTGGAAATTCATGATCCTTGTTTAACCCTTCTCATGGCTGATGTTATTGATCTAGTCAATCACTACGACCGACTAGCACAAAAAAGAGGCGTGGCCTAAACGCTCCTTGTTGGCACCGGAAACGCTCGTATAGTTATCACTCTAGGGGGAGATAACTCTATGGTATCTATGGCTTCGAATAAAGTGATATTCTACAGCGATAAAAACCTTTCTATAGCCGTTGGACTATGAAATTCCTAAAAAGTTGGGGCGTCTTAGCCGGCCAGCTGTCCAAGGGAATACGGCCCTGTAGTTCATTGATATCCACAACAAAATCGTGATATTAGAAATGCAGATAATTTTGTGTGTGATTGAGCTCATTGGGAAATTTCTAGTAAATTCGTTAATACATCGAATGAGCAGCATGGCAAAGCAAATTAAGATAACAAGTTTTTTTTGGAAAAGCCAAGACAAACGAAGAAGATGATGATATCAGTTTAGTCACCGAATTTGTAACTGATGAGGATGAAAGTCTGGTAGGTGAAGTCATACAATTAAATAATACTTATTGTAGTGATGAATTTTACTGCCAACCAAAAACGATAACAACCCTCACCAGGTCCAACCATGTTATACAGTTCTGGTTGTGATGTTGGTTGTTATCTATTTTCTTTTTTATGAGACATGTACTGTATTTGATTTTTTTTTAATTTGAAATATTGTGAACTCAAAACGTGCCATGGCCATCGCTTGCTATAAATACTTGAGATCTAATATTGGTACCATATCGGTCACGACGGAAAGGACCGAGACGTCATTGATAGTCCAAGAAACAAATGGCAGCAAGCGATCACGTTGAATTATCGATTTCTGCCATACATTTATACCTGCGGGTTACAAATACAAACTAGTCGCAAATATAAAAACTTTTTTTACCGGACCCGAGGAATCTAATTTGTTTGTTCCACTGTATTTATTTTCACATCACTATATTTTCGCACTCATCAGAGCTGCGAAATTAAGTTGCAGCGAAATTTTACTCTGTGTGCTACTCACGAAACTAAATACTAGCGAAATATAAGTGTCCTAGGGTAGGCAAAACTGCATTTGGTGTGTTGGGAGTGATGTAGGTTCTGGAGAATGATTTAGAAAGCTAGATGTGACTATTTAACCAAAGATTGTCCCAGCAATGCTAGTCAGAAGTTAGGGTGAAGTCACGGCAGAAGGAATGCTTGGTAACGTTCTATCAGCGGTGTGGCTAGAGCACTAAGAGTAAAACAACTGTGAAGAATTTAAACTTTGTAAAACAACTGTAACATAAAAACTTTATATCATTAGAAAAATGTTTTGTGCAGGTCCAA
The DNA here is from genome assembly GCF_963576615.1 of Watersipora subatra. NCBI lineage: Eukaryota > Metazoa > Bryozoa > Gymnolaemata > Cheilostomatida > Watersiporidae > Watersipora > Watersipora subatra. The sequence goes on from NC_088713.1 coordinate 44,842,962, forward strand.
AAAATTACGAAAATAAATTAAATTAAAACAACTGTGAAAGTGCTTAAATGTATATGTGAAATAATTAGCAAATAACGGCTAAATAATGTCTGTTTTGCTGCGGCTGCAATAAAAAATTATTCATCAATGATACAATTAATACGAACTGAGAAAACAAAATAAAAATCCTGAGTATGTTGAATTAATAACAACAATTCTTGTATAGAAGTGTGTGTAGAAAAAAGTTACTGTTGTAGCAAAAGCTTCATTAAAACTTTGGATATGAAAATACTGGTACCTTTTGATACCGGTACAAATGTAAAAATAAGACATGGTACTGTCTTTGTCTGGTACTTTGTCTGATCAAACGGAGAAAGAACAAAAAGGCTATTCCTACTCGAAATAATACAATTGTCCTGGTGAAACGTAATTAGCCTGTACATATTTCGCAATCGAACCTTAGGAAGAATCAGAAATATGAGTGTTATTGAAAACATGTCATTTGAAAACTTCAAATTAAAAAAAATACATATTGGTAGTAAAAAATTAGCTTTTAAAAATTTCAAAAATTAATAACACAAAAGGTAATATTAATTAACAACAAATAGTGCACACTTAGTGTGTGCAAGCACGTAAAGGATACAGAGTATGTACATGGTAAGATCAATGGGGATGATGAGAATGGTATAGTTTTGTGGTTAGGTGTGTCTGTTTCCAAACTTGCTGTTGCAATCTTTGTGAGTTCAAATCCGGAACGAAGCACAATTTTCTTCCCCAGACTTTCATCACGATTGTCGGGCAGACAACGAACAATGATGACAGACAAACTTTGAAATTTCTATATATAGATTAACTATACTATCCGGCATTGCCTAGGTAATAAAAAAGTCTTGGGACAGAAAATTGATTTGTATTTAACATATAACAGCATTTGCCATTCTAACTATCAAACTACATAACATGAGAGAAGTGTTTTGTGTAGTTGAAATAAATTAGGAGAGAAAATAAAAACAACTGTAAAGGTTTTCAAATTTTGCCAAACAACTGTAGCTTTCAAATTTTATAACTTGAAAGAAGTGTTTCGTTTTAATAAATTAGGAGGAAAAATAAAAACGTAAAGGTATTTAAATGTAATTGTGAAATCATTAGCGAGTGATGGTTAAATATAGTCTAGTTTGCTACAATTACAATGAAAAAATATTTGGTTTACCATTATATGATTTTAGTTAGTTTCAGCCTTGGCATGCAAAAATTGGCTTACCAGTGTTGGCATGCAAAAATTGGCATGCCAATTTTTGCATGCCAATTTTGGCATGCAAAAATATCATAGGCTATTATAGACGTACATAGAGTGGTATAGAAGCCTAGAGTAATTATCTAATGCAATCACCTCCTGGTAAAAATCATCAAAATCATCATCATTAAAAATAGTAACAAAACAATATGTTAACCTTAGTAACTATAGTTGCCTACAATAACTTTAGTGTATTTTGTGGTTATGATTTGCAATATATTAGAACAATACAATGTACTACGTGGAGAGTTCGTACATTCGAGACAGACGTGTAATATAAGCGCCGAATCTAACTTAAATGAATTTAGCTTACTAAACACATACTTGAAGGAAGTTTTAGTACGTATTTTAGATACTTCAAACTTTTAACAAACATTTTATCATTTATCCGTTTGTGAATCGGTTTTTACCATAACAGATAATGCTGAAGTCGCAATGGCAAGCGGTATAACTTGAATAGCTCATTTAAAACTTGTAGGTGAGATCTTTGTGAGTTCAAATCCATCGAAATGCAGAACTGTAATTCCAAGATTTTAATAGCTCTAGCTGGACCTACACATACATGTACAGCCAAACTTTGAGAAATATATACATGTATATAGATTAGCAGCATGGTGGTCCAGTGTGCCGGGAGAGATTGTCTTTTATAATAATTACTCTGATACTACGCAAGGTGATTGAATAGCGCAGATGGTGGTGCATCTGGTTGCACAGCTGAATATTTGTCAGAGTTTGAATCTCCTGCGGTGCAACCTTTTTTTCCAACATGTAACCGTGACTTAGGAAACATTTAATTTAAATGAAAACATTAAATGGAAACTTAGTTAAAATGATTGTTTTTCATGAGTTTGATAATTGTTGATGACTACTTTAATATTAGAATTAAATTAAAATTAACATAAAGTGAAAATACAAACTAAAATAAAGTACAATTACATATTTAAAATATAAAATCTCCAAAATGCAGCAATTTGTTAGTCAAGGGGCGCAGATGGTAGTATGCCTGGTTACAAATCTGAGTATCTGAATATCTGAGTATCTGAGTATCTGAATATCTGAGTATCTGAATATCTGAGTATCTGAGTTCGAATCCCCTGTGATGTAATATTGTTTTCCAACTTGCAACCGTGAGTTTGGGCGGATAGACAGGGCTTATTGCTATATGGTTTATTATGGCCTTATTATTGTATGAATAGTGTTTACTCATTATAGTAATGATTTTATCAATCATGCTAGATTGATTTCAAGCGGCTTCAAAACCACAATAGTACCTAATTCCCGAGTGCTCTTTAAATCTAAACAACTGCCCACATATACAAGTATACTGATCTACAGAACTGTGACATTTTGAATCCTAAATCACCAAGACTTTTAGTGCACTTAGATGGCCAAAGTATTGCCTGGCTAATAAACTACATGTGTACGATGGGAGAATATTTGCATAATATATCTGTTCCAAGATATATACAGCTAACTACCCCTTTCCCAAGTTCTATGTCAATGTGTTAAACCTTATATAAACTTAATACTAGTGGTAAGTCTTCTACTGTAAATACTTTAAACTGTAAAGTCTCATCTTCATCCCTTATGATGTCAGGTTTAGTTTCTAGCAAATTGATCTTTAGCTAAAGTTACATTCTCATAGGAAATTTAAAAGAAGTGAAAGCTTATACCATCATATCTACACTATCAGTTAGTAGAGGTCGTATTGGACTGGTCCTGTGATCTACATAACCATAAAGCTAGCGGCCATTGGCTTACTGGAGGGGTACTGGACTAGAATTCAATTTGTATATCACTGAGGCAGCCTTGTTTGTTGCGCAAGCTTATTGCTGGTTAATCACATGGGGAATTCCCGACCACTGTGAGAGCTTTCTCTTCCTCTGATTGGCTTGCTATGAGTCATCGGGTGAGGACTGTCAAACGTCTGCCTATAATATAGGCAGACGTTTGACAGTCCTCACCCGATGACTCATAGCAATAATATCATATTATGATATTATTACTTGTTGGGAGGGAACTAGACTGCTTAGCTTGACAGTGGATATAGCAAGTAAGTACTATACGCACACTTATGTCAAGGGAAAAGTTTCGATCTCAAATATATAGGAATATATGAATGAATATATTTTCGTCATGAAAGAAATTTCAACTTGCTCTTATACTTTCAACATTAATTTGTAATTATAATTTCCATTAATTGCTATAATAATTGATATTTGAATAATAATATGAAATGTATTGTTTTTTTGTGCGTTTCCTTTAAGTGAAATTGTACATTGGTTCTATGGTTCTATGGTTCTAAGTGTAATGATTAGCCTCTGGACCTTGAGTTCAATTTCTCCCAAGACAAGTTTTGACTGCAAACAAAGTGGCACTTCTGCCCCACGAAAATCAGACTGCCGCTATGAAGTGAAATTGAAACAACTCAATTAATGGAGATAGGCACTACTATAGTTCTCCTTGAAATTGTTTTGACAGATAACCCGCTGTTGCAATAATGAGCCCAAGTTCCAATGTTCAAGAGTAGTATTGAAATTGTACGGCCTACAACTGTCTTTAAGCAATTATCTTATAATAAACATTAATACGCCAGTGGTTTGTTTTCAAGTGTTGTTCAAACTTTCCAACCCTGACACTTACCTCCAATGCAGTTTTGCTAGTAATGATTGTGTTTTGTAAGTGATGGTAAAACAAGTTTGAACGACTCAATCGATGGTCACAAAAAACAGTTCGGTTTAAGGTGGTTGAGAAGGAGTCAGTAAGTCCCTATCAAGAGTGCAAACACCGATAGAGCTTGTGCAAAAAGGAATGGTAATTGAGTGAAAAATAAAAATTTAACACCGACAATAGTTTCAAGTAAATCTAAGGCTACGAGGAGGAATCATTGAGAATGTGCTCTCTGTTGACTGCCAATCATTAGAAAATTTTTTAGTAAACACGAGCACTTGGCGTACGTTTTGTTTACTGGGGAATGTTCTATATAGTTTTTGCGTTTTTAATCATTACCCGTTTATCTTATGCCACTGTATGAATGCTGGGTAGATGCCTGAAATTTTGGTTTATCCAAAACGTAAATTTACTGAGAGAAAAATTTGTTGAATACAACGGTCCTTAAGGATGAAGAGTTGGATGAACTTTGAAAATGCTTCATGTATCTCCGTGTACTCATATGTGAGAAAACGCATTGTAAGCAAATTTAAGCCCAAAACTTTTATCGTTATGCTATTGTGCTCCTTTGGAGACTCTCTATGTACCCATCTCCTGTGAGGATGCAGAGGATCATGGTTCTCCCGGCTTTCTATAACCATGACTATTTTTGGCAGGTCTCAACAGTGGTTTGCCTTCTGTTGGGTGTTTTTATTGAGACACCATCTTAGTGCTGCTCTATTGGAGTCTAGTATGTCCTTTTAGAGCTGGTAAACTGACTTTTCAAAGTTGCTCTCTTTTGATTATTTTATCTAGTTCAGTTTACATTGTTGGCAGCGGCAGTAAGTCAAGATCAGATCCAAGATTCAATTCAAGATCGATTCAAGATTCAATTTTAGATCGATTCAAGATTCAATTCAAGATCGATTCAAGATTGATTCAAAGTCGATTCAAGATTCAATTAAAGATCAGATGTACTTACTGCTAACATTACATAAGCTGTAGCTCAATAATTGTCTCTTGATGAGGAGAAGTACATTGAGAGATATTGACCATTCATAATGAATCTTTAATGCTCAAAAGAGATGCTGTCGAGCTATGCTGTCGGGGATAACGAAAGCTCTGCTCATTTCTTTAGGGTTTTTCAAGAATTGCGCTGGAAGCCAACCTAAAACCTTTATAAGAAGCTGCTTATCTTTAAGAACAACGGTTTATGTCCAATATCATCATGAGACATCTAGTTAATCACTACCATTATGTCTCATGTGATCATGAAAGTCTGCCAAGCTTGATGCTCCTCATTTAAATTTCTCAGATAACTGCTCAACATGATGAATACAATAGGATGATTGTCAAAAATTTTCGCCCAAGCACGTCATCTTGTTAGCCGTTTAACGCTTTTGCAAGTAGTCTGCTGACCCTTTCTTAAGGCCTACTGAGCTGATAACAAAGCGGCCAGTCAATCACAAAAGACTCTATCTATCAATTAATCAAAGTCAATAAGATTATTGATTTTCCATGTTGAAGTAGACTATTGAAGTTGATCAATGACATTCTGTTTTCACATACTTGCCTGTTCTTGACAAAAGCCAGTTCCTACTAAACCTGCAAACCAACCCAGCCAGAACTAATCACTCAACTGTGGTAGCTGGTGGTGAGAATTTCCCGCATCACTCCATACATGAGAATTCGAAGAGCAGCAATGGTCTAGAATGTTCTACAACATCTGACATTCAACCGAGTCATAGCTGAACATCCTGAATAGCTGATAGCTGAATAACACAAAGTTTTTGGCATCTTATTAAACAAAAAGCTAAGTATGTAGCTTTCCCACCTCCTTTGTATGTACAGTAATACTTCAACTTACGAGTGCTCCAACATACGAGAAACTTGAGATACGAGCCAGCTTTCTAGCAAGTTTTAGCACTAACATACGAGCCATGTTTGAGATACGAGCACTTGAGTGAGTTGCCAAGTATGCCAGAGGTGTTTTATTAGAACAGCATCACTCTGAATTTTTCAACTGCTCAGGTTATACTGTTGTACCGTGTTTTTTTGTGCACGATTTTCTGTGCAGAATTATGTGAATTAAAAGTACTGTGCGTAGACCGAAAGTTTGCCAGTAAAATGAAAGATAATACAAAGAAAAAGCAAATGATAACAGTCGATATTAAACGGAAAAGTATTGAAAAATATGCGAAATGTGTATGCGTGATTCAGATAGCTCGGCAATATGACAGAAATACATTCATAATTATCAAACAGAAGGATTATATTCAGGGCATTTAGTTCGCAAAAGGACTAGCCATAGTTTCTAAACGGTGCAGCGATCTTCACGACCGCTGATGGCATTGGACAAACAATTGGCCGGTGACAGCGTAATTGAAACGATGCAATGTGAAAAGGCCGGCGCTATCTATCCAAACTGTTTAATAGACATTCGGACAAGTTGGCTAGTGATCGTGTGTTAACCATTTGTGACGACACCTGTGTTCGTCCTAATCGCAACATGTTGCAAGGGCGACAAAGGCAAACGTCCTTAGATAGGTTTATCTTAAAACGGCCGGCTAGTCGTGAAAGCGAAAAAAAGGAAAGATTTCTCGCTAACCAGTGAGAAATTTCAAACTATGAATGCCGAAGAAATTTTAATTACGTTTAGTTGAAAATGAAAGTTTGCTTTTAGGTTTGCTTCTAAGTTTGTCTTTTAACACTTTGATAAAATCTAAATTTATCAAAGTCAACTGTTGTAACGAAGGATAACTTATATCTCCCTCCCTGGCAAATGCGAGTGTTAACTGCTATTGTATGTATTTAATTTTACATTTTAATTAATCACATTTCCTTGCATTATTTTTTATTTGTTGCTTTTTGAAAGCATGTAGTACGTAAGGACAATAGCCAACATGTTCTTTCTGTTACAACATCTTGTTTTGAGTGTTTTATTTGCCTTTTTTTAGAGTATGGAAACCAATCAATATATATTTAATTGTTCTATATATAAATTAATTGCACCAACATGCGAGTAAATTGACATACGAGCTCAGTCTCGGAATGCATTAAGCTCGTAAGTTGAAGTATGACTGTAGTACCTGGTATGTCTGCACTATCACAAGAATTCAGTTTTGTTCCTGCCCAGGCATGTGCAGCTAGTACTCTATAAATAGCTTAGGATGAGTCATCCCCTATCTTTTGGCTTACTTACCAGGTGGTCAGCTGACCTTGTTCAGTGTTGAGTTGGCTAGTGTTACCTCTGGTTCAGTCGCTAATGAAGCTGTCTAATTGTAATGTTACATTTGCTTATTGCTTTTTATTGTAAGATGTAACAGCACCCTTCATCAATCTTCTAAACGCCCTCAAAATTGTCTAATAAAACATAAGAAAAAGAGGAAGACGCTTCCGAGTTATGAAAAAGTCACTCCATTAGATACGAGTTAATTAGTTCCAATTCCACGAGTTTCCACTTATTGCGAGAATCGCCGGTTTCGTGAAAAGATTTCTTAGCCGTAAAAAGAGAGGTATGACTGTAGCAAGCAATAAACAATAACGGGTACGATAACTTATCATTATGACCTTTGACCATTGATAATTGACTTTTGACATTCGACATTTGATCTGTACAACTTGTAGCTGTGTTCAGTCGCGACTGTGCTTCTAACCCAGCATGGATTTAGAAGGTCCAAGATGTGACTACTGCAAGAGGAGACAATTCCTAAATACGCCACTTCAGCCTGTACAATAATACCACTTGATTGTTACATTTCATTAATAGTTTACTCATCCTGTGACCTTGACCCAAGATGGCTTCAGATGGTCCAAACTGTGGCTACTGCATGCTGGAATTGAAAAACATGGTTGATCCGAGACGCCTGCCGTGCGACCATATCTTCTGTTTTGGGTGCCTTCAGGGTGACTTTTCAGCTGGTGGGGTGGACACAAAGTGCAACCAGTGTGGGTAAGTGCATATAGATAAGGTTTTTGTCCTGTATAAAACAATTGTGAAAATAGACTCAGTTCCATCATTACAAGAATTGATATAACAGACAGACCGAGTTCTCATTCAATGTAAAGTGATTGCTAGGAAAGTCCCAATTCCACATAAAATTACTGAAAGGATAGACTCAGTTCTAGCATGGCGCAAATTTGACTAAGTTCCTTTTCTATACGACATATTTAAACATAAGCTAGGTTCAATATATACAATATGAAGTTGTAAAAATAGACTCAGCTGAAATCTTTTCTGATTACATGGTACAGATAGACTGAGTTCCTGTTTACAATGAAGTGCAACTACTGCGGGTGGGTACAACTAAGTGTCAATATGAACTGATGGAGATGAGATAACTATGAACTAACAAAAAAGAATGTTTGCTATTGGATTTGTGCTCTTGCTTTTCCCGCAAAACGGCACCTTTGGAAAACTTTACTGAATTAATACCACCTGTTAATGATCATATGATAGATTAACATGTTAAACTGTTAAGGATCATATGATAGATTGACATGCTAAACTGTTTAAACAGGAGATCTAGTTTAATTGTTAAATAAAGTAGGTGAATTTGTAGGTGCTACAAATTGCTGTCAATTTTTGTCCTTGCAAAGGTATTAAATAAATGACTAAAAATATTTTTAGGTACAATCAAAAAATACAAAATCCTTGCTATAATAAAAAGCACAGAAAGCCACAGCTGGAGATCGGAAAATAGATTGCACCGTGCGGGATTTGAACTCTGCTGACATAAATTACTCAAGTGACCATGTGTATATGTATATATTAATGGATATCGACTTTTCCTTTGTTAGATTTACTGGTTATTAGTAGTTGGTGTTTTGTTTAAACTTTGATACACAGGTCTGGACTGTTTAGAGAGATTGTTGAATTTAAATCAACTGAGTGATTATCTTTATAATTGTCAAAATTGTTCTTAGTACACAGAGAAAGAAACAAAGTGGTTTCGCTAATATTAGGCATAAAATCGGATGTGTATCAGTACTTTACCCGCTTGTGCTCCTCACACATCTTAACACTGCAGTCTTCACAGAAGCTGATAGCCTTATTCTCACAGTTCTCACTGACATAAATTACTCAAGTGACCATGTGTATATGTATATATTAATAGATATCGACTTTTCCTTTGTTAGATTTACCAGTTATTAGTAGTTGGAATGGCTGTCTTAAAATTGCTGTCAATTTTGACAGCATTTTTACTGTCAAAATTGACAGCAATTCCCGTCAAATTTTGACAGCAGTTTTGCTTTCAACATGACAAGAACTGCTCTTAAAATCATGACCTTTAACTTTTAACTTTGCGCAGGTGCTTATAGAATTTGTTCTATAAATTATATTTGATATGTAACTACTAATGCGTTTAGTATATAAGTTACGAAAAGTGTTTTAATTTTGATTACAATTAAAGTTCCAACAATTTATTTTATTATAACTACCATAAATCCTCATAAACTGTCACCATGTATAAGTTGCATCCCAAACATTGAAGATTGTTTTTGTGTTACAGATCTACAGTGTTTATAAGCCAAATCCACCATTTCCATTCATTTAACACATTTAATTTATCCTAGCCACTTGAGTTTTTCACCAAGTCGACTGTCCTTGTTTGTTTTCACATGCACATGTTGGATATCGAGGTTGCAGTTGGCCAAAAAGTGTTTTAGCCTTTGCAGAAAAAGTATCACGCCTTCAGCGCACAAGTGGCGACTCGGTGAGCACATTTTCAACCCATGCCATTGAGAAGTGCAAAATATGATGCCACGCTTAAATTGATAATCGTAAACGTCGCTTTGGAAATTACTAACCGAAATGCTGCCGCAGTTTTTGGCATTGACGAAAAGCTACTCTACAATTGGAATAAAGTGCTTGAGATGTCACATGACATTGACTATGACTAATGACCTCATTACGCAAGTAAAAGTGTTGAATATTTCTTAGTGCCTTACTGTTTAATAAATTATTTTTAGCATTTGCGCATTCTAAAAGTTACCTTAAACCTAAACGTAGTGAGAAGTTGACAGATATATTTTTAGACCACCAGTATTAATAGCACCCCATACCTCTAAACAAAAATTTACTGGTACGGCTCAGGCGCAAGGATTCGTGATTTTTTGTTCAACTAAGCATTTACAGAATTAACTCTAAAACAATTCAAATGTTTACTCGTAGTAAAGACAGTAAAAATCAAACAGTCAGCTGAAATGAAGAAAAAATTGAATGGCTGTCTGACTTCAAAATTTTACTAAATTGTCTACGGAACTTTCAAGAAATTGAGATATCTCAGTGAATTTATTTGAAGTTCTATCTTTTCACTGTCTCCTACAAATCGATTGTGACATATTGCTTTGTCAAAAAGTGAATGTTTCATATAAGCACACAAAATAATATTGATGATGACATACTCTTTCATCTCAACTTTGTTTTTTAAACATCAAGTTTGTCTTTTTTAAACATCAAGTTTGTACATTTTAAACATAAACCATGAATTTTACAGCGAATTGCACAGCGGTCTTGCCTTAAATGAACTTCCTACAGTTGAGGAAGGAGAAGAAAACTCTAATACAGGAAAAAACAAATTCCCACCCGTAGCCTGCTCTAAAAACTGTGAGAATAAGGCTATCAGCTTCTGTGAAGACTGCAGTGTTAAGATGTGTGAGGAGCACAAGCAGGTAAAATACTGATACACATCCCATTTTATGCCTAATATTAGCGAAACCACTTTGTTTCTTTATCTGTGTACTAACAACAATTTTGACAATTATAAAGATAATCACTCAGTTGATTTAAATTCAACAATCTCTCGAAACAGTCCAGATCTGTGTATCAAAGTTTAAACAGAACACCAACTACTAATAACTAGTAAATCTAACAAAGGAAAAGTCGATATCCATTAATATATACATATACACATGGTCACTTGAGTAATTTATGTCCGCAGAGTTCAAATCCCGCACGGTGCAATCTATTTTCCGATCTCCAGCTGTGGCTTTCTGTGCCTTTTATTATAGCAATGATTTTGTATTTTTTATTGTACCTAAAAAGATTTTTAGTCGTTTGTTTAATACTTTTGCAAGGACAAAATTTCTAGTAAGTTGCTGTTTTCACAGATAATTTTAATTCAAAAGAGAGACTCAATAGTCTGTCTGTAACATTTAAATTTGAGAAATTTAAACTATAAAACTTTTATATAGGAATTTGTAAGCTGCCATTTAAGAACTTTGGAAAAATTTTGGTAAAAATTAGATTATATATATTTTAGTAATATTTTTCATAACTCGAGGATTAGTAAATTATAGATTATTGGTTAACCCATTAACTTTTGTTGTCACAAAATAATGAGTTTTTACTACGATTTTAAAATCAATTTACACAATTTTTTTATTTGATCAGAAAGTATGAGTAGTTTTTATCGCATGCAATTGTTTTTGATGTCTGAAGTGATCTGATTGGCAGGATGTTTCAAGATTAAATCAGTAAAGTTTGATCACGATTAAAACGCTTTATTTGATTACTTCTTTTTTGCCTGTATATTAAATTACTACTGTAAGAAAATCATATGGTCTGTAAGTTTACTACTGTGAGAAAATCATATGGTGTGTAAGCTGAACTACTACTTTGAGGAGCATGAAGCGTTCCAGATTTAAAAACATTATACGGATTATATAAACTGGTCACAAAACAAGAAAGTATATTTGCTGTACTCTAGTAAGAATATATAACAACTTACATTAATCCTATAAAGACTAATACAGACAAGATTATTCAAAGAAAATGAGCCAGATAAACCAAGCTCTTTGCAGTCCATGTAGATTTGCTTTTCGATAGACAAGTTTTAAATCCATTTATTCTTTAATAACTTGTTATATAACAACGAGTTTTTGACTTGAATAATTGCAATACGGTTTGCATTTCGCATTACAAAGCAGAATCTGTATTTTATGGCTAATATTTGGGCTTCGCACTCATGTGCAAGCTGAAAGCATAGCTGAAATCTTCTCTTTCACATGTAAATTATGTTTTCAAGATGGTTATGCGTAAAAGTTTTGCTCTGCAAAAATGGTTTGAAAGCTAATAACACTTTAGGCTCATAACTAATTTATTTTTCTGTTTACATATTTATTCCCAAAATCCAAAAAGTGCTTTTAAATTTAGCATTTTATGTACATTTTTGGCTCAAACAATTTGCAGTTCAGACTATAAGATATTCAAATGTTAATTGCAATTAAAATATATCAGCTTCTAGATAACTTTCTCAGCTTTCCATTGCATATGTATGTAGGACTCTATGACAAACCAGAGGTAAGTTATAGCAGCTTTCTCGCAACCATGTCCTAGGTTGACATTATGCTTCTAATTGGCCTGGTTTTTGGGCATTTCAGGGCCGTGGGCAACTGGTCACAAAAGGGTGAAAAGTACATATATATATATATATATATATATATATATATATATATATATATATATATATATATATATATATATATATATATATATATATATATATATATATATATATATATATATATATATATATATATATATATATATATATATATATATATATATATATATATACATATATATACATATATATATATATGTGTATATATGTATATACGCATATACACATATATATATATACTATGTATATACATATATATATAAACTTCATTGTTTGTTTTTTGTTAAACCCTGTGTTCGATTATAGCAGTTGAAATCTAACAATGAAAAATCTGCATGGTACTGGACTTGATCGCGTGACCTCCAGATCTTTCGACAGTAAACTTAACCATTAAGCTACATGGAACACAATAGACTCATTGGGCGAATAGTTATTACAATGGTTAAGATACTTACGCTTAAAGCGCTTGCTTGGGGTTAAAAACTAGCACCGTTGAATGTTCCACTCAACGATTGTTAAGCACAAAAGGCAGGTATTGTTTTGGTAAAGATCTAGCTTTCAAGGTAAATTACTCAAACTCATTATGTAAATATTCAATAACCTAATGAATTTGAGTGCAATCATCTAGTTGTTTATAAAAGTAAAAAAGGTGAATAAATGTCAAGTATGATTTTTCATGTTGGAAATCATTCAATGATTATCATTGCTTCGTGTTTTGCATGTGATTTGTGTAAAGGGTTCTTGACCGGCAGTAAGTGAAACAAGGGAGACAACTAGGTTAAGCAAGTCAATTGAATTCATATCATAATATTATTCTTGCACCAAATACTGATTTATAGTTGATCGATAATAATTATTTGTCTAATAATATATTATTGTGTAAATTTTTTATTAATAAATTATTGCATCATTAAAAATCTACAGCAATCATCATATGATAATTTTAATATTTTATTTGTCATTGTTCACATAAGCATGCTGCCAGTAAGCCAATGATTGAGTTATTTTCTCTAGATGAAGAATGAGGAGTTGTTCACTCACGCACAGCACTTTATTACTTGCTATTTGTAGGCTCATGACAACTTTTTGACTGACCACAAGTATGTACCATTTCTTGAGTATCGAAAGTTTCCTGAGAAGTATGACAGGCCAATGTGTAACAGCCACAACAAAGGGTTTTCTCTAGCCTGTGAAACATGTGATGTGGTCGTCTGCGAGGAGTGTGACCTGACTTCTCCGTGTAATCAAAGTGAGTGTAAAATTCTGAATGATGCGATTTCATAGATTTGATTTGGTACTGGTTTGAATTGTTTTACTAATTATTCTTTCTTGTATAATTCATTATTTATGTCATCTATATTTTTCACTATTCCACGGGCAGACTAGTCCAGATTAATGGCAATGGCATTAATGTTTCTAACGCGATTGCAATTTTTCTAAGTTTTTCATCTCCCTTGTAGTCAGTTGAGGTGACGAAGACTATCTATGGTGTATGATAGCAAATCTCTAATCAGATAAATTACAAGCAGTTGTCTGCTCTGAGTTTGTATTGATATGCCTCTATGATAAATTCTTCTTAACTACATATTTGCAGCAATGTCTCATCCTTTTTTGATATTGCTAAAGGTTGGTTTACATTACATCACCGTATCTTGGCATTGATGCCATAATACTGCGGTGATCGTCGATGATAACAATGTTCACACTATCACAAACCCATCCGCATTTGCATTAGCTTTCTCATTTTTCTTTTTAACTTTTCGTCAAGAAACCTTTTAATCTCCGCTTGCCAGAATCACATATTAGTCCCGCAGCGACTATCATATTTTGTCTAACTACCGTCAAAACACATTGTACAGGCGGTTATCGACACTTGGCAAAATATCAGAAAAGTTTGACAGCTGCAAATTTGTCTGACGTATCCACATTTCTTTGACAAAGCCAACGTTTCAGAAAATTGACGAGGAAGGCCGAAAGGAAAACACTATCATATGGCGATATAGTGTGAAGCAGCCTTCACCATCACATAGTTCTGAGTATAATATAATAGTTGACGGGGAAGCCAGTCTTGTTCCATTCTGAGTTGGTGGCCCAACCATCTCAGACTATTTTCAATAAGGATGTCAGCCATTAATGCTAGTATGTCGTACAATGTCCTTGAAGAATAATCTACTCATCTATCACAACATTTTAAAGTTGTCAGATCAGAGTGAAAACTACTTTAATGGATGAATCTGAAGGCAGTCGGTCAGATTCAGACCATAGTGACTTTGAATCAGAATGGAGGTTTGATGGTACACTCTTCACAAAAGAAATGTCAACCACGACATCAGCGAGTGCACCACACTTCTTTTTGCTTTTATAGTATTTTCTAACATAGTCTCTATCCACCCATTTTTCCCTTATCTTTTATATCAAAGTTAAATAACTATTTCTGTTAATATTCATTTCTGATAGTAAAAAGAAATTGCACTCATGATGTTTCTTAGCTATTATAGAGTTTGGAACATGAATACCTACCCTACAGGATGGAATTATTTGGATTTAATAATTCGTGAGTTTGCATACAGTTAAAGCCGTGAACTATTAAAATCCGCAAAAAATTAGTTTTATTTTTAACACAGGGGAGAGTAACTACCACCTCAAATTACAAACTAGCTGCTAGGCAGAGTTAATAAACGTCGCTGAGTTCCGAACTCTTTAAAAATCATCGCCGGGGCCTTGCGTTAAACCCGTTGCCAATGCATCACACTTTTTTACCAAACACTTCGTGGTTGTCACAAGTTATTCGGAACTCGGCGCGGCATCGAAAAAATCTTTCCTGCAGTTCTTTACATTGAAAAAATTCATAACCTATCGTAAGTTGTTGGTTCACCAAAGGCCTCCAAATCGATGAACATTCATGAAAACCTCTGAATGCAGCCAAAAAACTATAGCTTAACATGATCTACATTAATTTCTCAGCTAAACATAAACCTAAACACGTGGCATCCGCACATGAAGGTTTTACTCTATTGCTAGCTGCTTTGACGGATTAATTTTTTGATGAATGCGTTAATCCGCAAATATTTTAGTTTGTGAATATGAATGAAAAACTAGTTTTTGCGAAATTCAACCCCGCGAATAATTTCATCCTGCAGGATATTTAGCCTCTGTCATCTCTCTTCATTATAGAATCTACTCTTCTTATTCACAGACTGGTCTGCTCTATGACTAATGCTTTTATTCTCTTGAATGGGTCTAAGACTTTCCCCTGTTCTCCTGACAAACCTTTGGTCTGCCTCAAGCCCTTAGCCATTTGGTTCTTCTACTTTGTATTTAATGACACCTTTATCTTGCCTTCATGACTTACTTTGATCCAAACTAATTGACCCTCTTTTAATTGACTCTCCTTGGTTTGTTTAAATTTTCTTTCTGTCAGACCTTCGAGGATTAATCTGTAAATTTGCTGGTATTCACTTGATGGTCGTGTTGAAGTTGTTGTCTATTTTTAGTCTGCTATTCAAGAGCACCTCATCAGGTCTTCCATTGATTTCTAGCTTATAATCTTATATACCAACAAGGCCTTTTTCTCATCTCTTTTATTTAATAGACGCTTTATTGCTTCAACACATCTTTTTGCCAAACAATTTACTTTGTGATGACGTAGACTGCTTGTAACATAGATTATGTTATACAGTGGAACCCCGGTTCTTGAACGCTTTAGTTCTCGACCAATTCAATTTTCGACCAAAAAATACGAGATTTGTTCTTCTCGGATCTCAAACATAAATTTGGTTCTCGACCACACCAGAACATGTTCATTAGAATTAAATGTTTGAAACAGCTCTGGAAACAGCATGGAAAAATTTGTTAACAAAGGGAGAAGCAAGTTAGCTTCATAAATTCTTCACAAAAATGAAAGAACCATCTGGGACGACGGCCCTCTTCCAAAAAGATTTGTTAGGGAGACAACTCCTCCAGTCGAGTTAACTTAAATTGTTTTGGAGCAAGATTCTCCTTCAAATATGTGAAGTAAACGTGCAAATGCTGTTTATATTTTCTTTTTACACGATTTTTGATGTAACTGATCTGTTGCATTCTTTGCTGTTTCATTATCAATTTCTGCTATTTTTAGTAATGTATCTTAACCTAAAATGTTTTCGATGTTTTAAGAGCAAAGCATACGAAATGTTTACTTTTCGTTTTCTGTTTTCTTCATCATAGATGGAAGATGTTTTATTAAAAATTAACACGATCTGTATCTACCCATTTTTATTTATATTATGTAGTATACTGTACAGTTTATGGTGTAGAATGTTTAAAAAATGCTTTGCCAAAGTTGTTTTCTTGGTTTGGAATGGATTAAAGTTTGCATACATTAATTATAATGGGAATAATTGTTTCGGATCTCGAACAACTCGGTTTTCGAACAACCTTGTAGAACAAATTATGTTCGATAACTGAGGTTTCACTGTATTACTTGTCGAATGCCCGATGTTGCACTAGCATTAAAAAGCAGTTCATAAACAGTTGCAGGTAATGTAGTTGCCTGCCACTCACCATAAGTCTGGCACATTGCCAATAACTAATTTGAGTAAGCTAGTATATGTATTGCTAAACTTTCTAATAAGAGCCGTGAGAGCAAGCTTTAGTGATGTTGTGTGACGCAGATTGCTATGTGTGTTTTAACCAACATAACAGCTCATTTTGCCTAATGATTCCATTGCATCTTGCATAGCTTAATTGGTTAGTTTATGGCCTGCTGAACATGAGGATCCGAGATCAAAATCAGTATGATGCGAATCTTTCATTCCTAGATATTAATAACTATAGCTGGAAAGATTGAAGGACAGACTTTGAGATTGAAATATATAAATTTCAACAGCAACAGCCTTTATAATGAAACGTCACATAAACTATTGTCAGTCCAAAGGCTCATAAGAGCTCCAAACCCTGCAACACGGCCTTTAAATTTCTTTAGCAACCCTCCACTCAGTTGTTCTTTCATCTCCACTAACTCTGTCACCTAGACTAGTGTTCAATAAAGAGAGAATAATTCCTTCCCTCAAACGCAATCCATCTTTCTCTGCCAGTAATTTATCTTTCTCTGCCAGTAATCCATCTTTCTTTGACGTCATCAGTTTGTCTGCACGTGCGCTCATTCACGGAAACGCCCCCGTGTTTGAAGACAAATGACCGTCATTCTCATTCACTTTACATTATTTAGCAGTATTTTTGGTGTCATTTGGATATTATGTGGTGATTTTCTGGAAAAAAGTGTTTAGCGTCACTATAAAAAATTGCAAACAGCAGCGTCGTTTGCAAAAAATTAATTGTCGAAGTTTCAACGGTAAAAGTTGTTTGCAAAGATGGCAGACCACAGTAGAATGACGTCACAAAAAAACGAAAGATAGGGTTCGTTTATGCATCTCCATTCTTTCTACTATGGACCCTCTGTACAGTTGGAGGCAGTGATAACAATTCTGTTATAACCATCTCCCTTCCGAAAGTATGAAATGTCTTATAGTTTTATCTCAGTCTGATGGTGTACCTCCATAGTGTGTGCAGAAGCTCAGCAAGATATTTACTCATCAACAATGAGATAAGCGGTGGACAGCCTGTTTCTATTTCAAATTTTTGGGTTTTTGAAAATGAAAATTGAACTTCTTGTACTACCAGGTGATGGTGAGTACCTTTTTACATGTGTGAGTATCTTCTCCACAAGACTTCTGACACCATGTAGTGTGGATCTCTAACTTTATTAGATGTACAGAATATTACTTATGCATTATCTAACATGGAATACAAAACCAAAAAGAATGAAGGGGAGCAGAAAAATTGGCTTTAGCTTAACTCTTTCACTACCACATTAAATTCTGACCAAATGATTAATCTGTCCAAACTAATTGAAATGTATTTTTAAAAAACTGATATACTGCTAGTATTTAAGCAATATCTCAAAAATCAAAACAGATAACGTTTTACTGTTAAATGCATCTTATTCAAAACAAAAATTTCTGCAAGAACAGTATAAAATTGTTTAGTGAATTCCACTCGCGCAAACTTTCTGACGCTTTCTTTGCGTTGAACAAACGCGGTGTGTTTCTTATTGCCATGACGGTAACGATCTGGTTTTCCCGCCTAGAAAATAATAAGAAATGGAATTGAGCCAAAATATTTTCTATTAGTTACACATGATTGGCAAAAGGTTGTTTCACTTGAGACAAAATTTTATTGGGTTAGCTAATGCATGCACTTTTTAACAAAAAGAAAAGTTAAACCCTATTGATAAGCCGATACATCGGCTTACGTTAGTGAAAGAGTTAAGCGTTTCTAGGTCTAATCCAAAAGCCTTTTTTTTAGATCGTATCATATCATGCCAAATGTATATCCAGCTGGACCACAGATACATATTTGTTTGATCAAATCTGTCAAACAGTCTGAAAGCTAGATAGTTGCGTTGGTCTGATTGCATCAGAGTTTGTCAACTTTCTTTCTGTAGGATACCAGCACAAGTTCCGTTCATTGGCCAAGTCTATAAAGCAGTTTGCCTCTGACTATGGTAAGCTCATAGCATCAGTCTCAGAGCAGCACTCAACCTTCACTAAAAAGCAAAAATTAACTGAGGCTACATTTGAGGAGCTGGTTGTAAACTACAATTTGTAGGAGAAGCTAGCAACTGTAGACTCGGTTGCTGAGCAGCAGGTAATTGAGGTGTTGGTGGCTCAATGTCTATATTACCTACAACAAAGTGTAAATTTACTTTTTATTCAAATTGCGACTTACGTATTTTTCTTTTTACTGTCGAAGGCTTGATAAACTATTGATAATCAAATACATTATTGCTAGAGGATGCTGCATCATGTTAACATCATAGTTATATAGCGTTAAAGTTTTGTTTATATAGCGTTAATGTTATGTTTATATAACGTAAATTTCATGTTTATATAGCGTTAATGTCATGTTTATATAGCGTTAATGAGTCTGCTTAAAATGAGAAAAAAGTATTAGTCATCATTGCAATTCTTTTAACCCTTTACTGACGGATTGAAAAATAAGAGTTGTCTTTTACTTAGAATGGAAAAACAACTCTGAAATTTTAAAAAATTATCCAATTGATAGAAATAATCAGGTGATAGTGACACAAAAGTAGCTTAATAGGTAACTATAAAACTGTTATACGTCTTTACATGACATTTAAACTTTTTTCCTAATTATTTTAATTCTCTCAAACACCATCATTATAGTCTGTCGTAATTTTTACTTCATTGTTGTAAGACGCGTCAGCATTAGCCATTTCATAGCTGAGGGAACCAAGTTTGAAAATGCTACAGAAACAACTATGTTTAGCAGCATAATTTGGTACCTCGAACATTGCTGCAGTAAAGCAGCTATAGCTTACTTCCAATATTGTCGAAATCGGTCTTGAAAAAATTAAAGCTATAACAACACAAAAAACCTATGACAGCGGAACTTCACAAACAGTCTCCTTAATGGAGACACTATACATAATTTAGACATGGCTTCATTTTAGCCTTTCACGTTTTACATTTCAAATTTTCCTATCTGAAATGTAAAAAGGAAATTTCACATTTCGTCTCATTTCACATCTTATTTTACATTATTACCTTTCACATATTTCCTATGTCAGCTTTTCAATCTTAGCCTTCTAATCCGTATAAAATGCAACAATCTATATTTAAAAAATATTCAAATAAAATCTTTGTTTTTCATTTCCAAATAATCTTGAAAGTTACATATAAATTTGCTTAAACAGTCAGATCCATATATGTATGTTTTTCTTCTGCATATTTGTATATAAAAAGTCAAAACGAATACAAAAACCATAATAAACACAAAATTTTAATTATAAATTAAAAAAAATAAAACATAAATAGCAATAAATAAAATAAAGCATAAAAAATAAGTTATTATTAATAAAATAAACAAAATATTGCTTGGTGAAAAAAAATTATGAGCTATTTCAATGTAAAGTCAACTTGGTCTAAGTATGATATGTCTCTGTCTAGACTAGGCTGTTTCTATCAATATAGTCACTGTTTGTTGTGTCAATAAGGTCACACCTCTTTTCACATATTTTATGTGAGAGAAAAATTATGATAAAAACTTGTTTTGTTAATTATAACTTCAATTCTATAATTTTCTATAAGTGCTATTCTTCAAGCTATTCTTCAATGTTTTCAACTGTTCCCATACAGTGAATATATGATGACATCAA
Organism: Watersipora subatra; assembly: GCF_963576615.1. Lineage (NCBI taxonomy): Eukaryota > Metazoa > Bryozoa > Gymnolaemata > Cheilostomatida > Watersiporidae > Watersipora > Watersipora subatra. The sequence continues at coordinate 44,863,513 of NC_088713.1, forward strand.
ACTATAAATGTACAAGTGTAACAACACAACTACTCAATTCAATAATAAAACTGGACTTTTGAGGGATTAGTTTTTACAAAAACACAATAAGCAGTCAAATATTTTTATTAAAATCAGCTAGGGTGAACTACTCAAAAAACCAGACGCTGTTTGTTATGCGTGATCGATACAGATTGCTGAAATCCGACGCCGTGCTGAGGTTAAAAAGAAGGAAATAAAAGAGTTTCCTGTGAAGATGGACACAGAAGTGACGGCATACAGTGAAGAACTTGTCAAAAAAGAACAGCAACTTGATGACCTGGAGAAGACATTGAGCAAGAATATGCGAGAGCGGCATATCGTTGAGAACATCAGACGGAACAAACGGTGTCGGAAAGACATTTCCTCGGCTCAGGCTTTGGAGACGGGTGACTGTGGCATTCTTCGTAAAATGGTGGTTGCGCCAATGGGTGAGTGAAATATTACATGATTTGCTTTGAGTAGCTTGTTTGTATATCTAACCAGCGGAATGTCTGGCAGTGCACAGGTAATAAAATAATTACCTAATGAATTTAAGTTACTTACCTCGTAAACTAGTAGTCTATGTATTTACTAAACAATAGCCATGTTTGAAGCTAGCTTAATAATCGTTACATTATGCGTAATGATCAACCATGCTAACCCCAAGCGCTTTAAGCGTGAGTATTTTAACCGATGCAATCAATGTCATCACAATTATTCATCATTCATCATAGGGCAGTCATTTAGATAATTTAGGCCTTGAAACCCAGAGATTCAGAGATCAAGTCCCCTTTAAGGTGGATTTTTCATTGCTAGACTTTAATTGCTATAACTGGACATACAGACAACAAAAAACAAAAGACCAACAAACATGGAGATCCATGTACAGATTAAAAATGCACTTACAGAATGTTTTAGTAGGTTTTATTTTTCCATCATTTGCAATTGTTTTTGAAGTGATCTGACTGCCAGGACATTTCAAGTTTTAAACGGACAAAACTTGACCACAGGTAAAATGCTCAGATCAAACAATAGTGCAATTATTTGGGTAATAAACTATATTTTCATAATTACTTTAAATTATTTCATTATTAAACTATTATTGAACAATGACTAGTTCCAACCTTTTTTATTCAGTTCCCCCTCATGCCTTTTCACAAATTTGATTCCCCCATGCACATTCAACTCACATGACTAAAAACAACCAATACAAATTATAATCCCATTTTATTTTACATAAACATAAAATTATAACAACATATTATTAATGACTGGGTTAACTTACTATCCAATCAAAATCTAGATGGATGTGTTCACATGCATGTATATCTAGGTTCTGACTAGTAGCTCATTATTGGCACCTAGTGTTATAGATATAACCAAAATATTAAATGATAAAAAACCCAAACTCACACAGCCCTGCAGGACATAAATTGAAAATTTAACAAATCAGACAAATCTGTTCCTCCCTTGCATATTTAAAATTTCTCCTAGGTGGAAATTCCTTTCTGGTTGGGAACCCCTGGTCTACTCTAATATGATCAATTTTTGCAGTTTCCTTGTAACACAAATTCTCTAAGATATAAAAACTTATGACTTGATTGTATTTTGTACATTTCATTATATTTTAAGTATATCCCAAATTTAAGCACCAAATAAAAGAAGTATTTTAAAGTTTATTATTAGACCTATTATAAAAGTTAGCTTTTGTCAAAATCCCAAAACTGAAAATTTTAAAGATTTTGAAAGTCTTGAAATGTCTATTTTCATTTGTGTTAAATTTAGAAAGGCTAACAGTTACATTTATAAAGAAAACACACCAATAAGCTAAGTGCTGTACTCCACACAAGATTCAACAATGCGCCTTATAACCCAGTGTACTATATACATGACCTTTGACCATTAGCTATGCTTTTTGACCTTGAACCAAAAGAATCAGTAGTTGTTGTAAAAATGATAAAACAAAATGTGAATACTTAAGAACCTGGAGTTTGGTTATTAATTCCACATCATAACAGTACAACTAGTATGTTTGGCAATTCTGTGCATCTTGAGAGATTGTCATGACTAATCAGTATGTTCATAATTATCTGGTCATGGCAAGGTGGCAGAGTAGCCTAGTGGTTAGGGTGTTTTTTTAAACAGTTGGTGGGAGTTCAATTCCTGCAGAAGGTAATTTTGGACTATTGAATTGACTAAAAAATGAACTATTGAACATGACTTTTATTATAGTAACAATTAGTTCATAAAGGCTCAAGGCTGGTTCACGCTATATCGCCGTATCTCGGCGTTGATTTCACAATACTGCAATGATAACGATGTTCTCACTATCACAAACCCATCCGCATTTGCATCAGTGACCTAGTGTTCTTATTTTTCTTTCTAAATTTTTGCTCAGAAACCTTTTTGTTCTTGCATGACCAAAATCAAATATTGTTTCTGCAGCAACGGTCATAAACGGAAATAAAAATATCATGCAAATGGCGATCACGAATTACCATCGCCAAAATGGTTCACATTTGAAAGGCGGTTGTCAATGCTCGGCGAAATATCGGGAAGGTTTGACCATTGCAAACCTAATGACGTATCCGCATTGACGTAACGTGCTTCTTCGTCGATGTCATCGGTTTACAGTTCACATAATCAACAATGAATGCCAAAAGTAAAATGGCGGCATATGGCAATATATTGATTGTGTGAACCATATATATTCACTATATCCAGCCGTTTAGCGGCCGTACAGTGCAAAGGTGCATTCTAAAGTTTTTGACCAGATTGATGTTTAGGAGGCTCATCCATCATGCAGATATTCTCGGATGAATCACAAGTGTGTGTGTGTGCGTGCGTGCGTGTGTGGGTGTGTGTATCTTATGCAGCCTAAGTTACTTACTATACATGTTAAAGTGATCTCATTCATTATTCACAGGCTTTTCTGATATCGGAGTTCAGTTTAGACCCCTTCTACCATCCAAGTTGGTGAAATTCTTCAATGGGTCTTCATTCAACAGAAAAGCTCAAAGGGTAATGTTTACAGATGAGGGAGATATACTCCTTTACCACAACAACCAAGTAGAACTTCTGGATGCTCACTGCAAGAAAACTAAGTTTTCTGTCGCGATGTCTAATGTTGTGTCAGTCTTGCAGCACCGTGAATTCATCTACATTGCCACTTCTGTCAGCAAGATTTTAGAGTGTCAGCGGTTCTGCATCGACAGTCCATCAAAAGCAGGAACGCAAATCTTCCGATTTGCAACAGATGCATGGCATTCAGGTCAGCCAATAGTCATAAGAGAAGGAGAGATCATTGCCATCGATAACTCCAGCTACCATTATCAACTGAGGGTTTATGACTTATCTGGAAAACTTCTTCGTAATGTCTCAGTCCCACAAAAGGTCAATGAGATTTGCAGTCTACCTGATGGCTTTGTTCTTCTCAGTGATGACCATAGCTACATCAGAAAGTATGATATCAGCTCTTCTTCGGCTGTCGAAGTTTGGAATAGTACAACAACTGCTTCATGCATCTCAACTGATAGTGTGGGCCTATGTTATGGAACAGACCATCAGTACTATAACAACCAATCAATAAGCTTGTACTGGCCAGCTTCAAAATCAGGTAGAGTGAAATAAGTCAAGTACAGTTTAAATTAGTTACTAAATTCTTATTTTGGTCTCTAAATAAGTTTGATGAGTGGAGTAACATACCTGCAAGACTGGTGCTAAGAATATTTTATTTGAAAGTCTAAAATGTATTATTGACACAAATGGATGACTTAAATGACAAGAGAATTTTGTTTTGAATCATTATTTTGTCTGGAGTATAATATCCTTTTGATCATATTTCATTTTCCTATAACTTTATAAACTTGACCACAACTTGGAGTGTTGTCTTAGCTATCATATATCGTTTCAGGTACAGCTGAGATAAAGCAGCTCCAAACAGAAGAGTACAACAGCATACTTTATATATCCGTGAACAAGAATGTCTTAGCTGTAATTGGTCAGAACAAGTTTGTTCAGCTCTATTACATAGAGTTTTAGCTGCCTGTATAAACACCAGAGGTGGTTTTGGATGGACGTTCACAGCTCCCAGCTGGTTATCTCCCATACTCAAGTTTTTTTAATATAAAACTTCATAAATGCAAAAATATATTTTAAAGCCGTTTTTAAGCAAATCTTTTTACTCAAAAGACTCATCTTCAAAAGCTCAAAACTCAAAGCAGATTGACGTGGTTTACTTAAACCACAACCCACAATCACATGATGGCAGCTGTGTCTTAGTTGTTGTGGCTAAATAATTTTATATAAGGTAAACCTGCTTTCTGTAGGTCTATTGTATTCATATATAATAGTGTTGTCTTAGCTACCTTTGCACTAAATTGTTGTGTCTAATTGGCTGTGTTTTTGTTATCACTTGTGGCTACATTGTCTCATTGTGGATTTGGCTCATTATTTAGTTTTCTGGTAGATATGAAAATTTCATTCGAATACAAGCAGTCATTGGAGAAAGTTTACTTATCACAAGCTATTTTGGCAGTGTTCCATTATGTCAGTTAAAGTGTCCGATTTGATAAAAACCTATGAGGACAGCAACACGAGTGGGGAGTTCAGGCCTTGGATTAGTAAGCTTGAGCTAGTGGCTAAGTTATAGAAGATAGACGATATAAAGTAATTTGTTCCATTGTTTCTAAATGGACCAGCATTTTCATTGTATGACCAGCTCACAGAGGACATTAAAGATGACTACGCCAAGTTAAAGAAAAAACTGCTGACAGCATTTAGCATAAACTGTTACAGCGCTTACGATCAGCTACGAACAAGAGTTTTACAAGAAGGGGAAACAGTGGATATATACTTGACTGACTTGAGGAAGTTAGTAGATGCCATTGGTCAAAAGGAATCTAATCCACTTCTTATATGTAGATCATAAAAAGCAGTATGAAGCTGAGATTATACGGTGGATTAACGATGGATGGCTAGAGCCACATAATAGAGTATTACATGGTAAGGTGAGTGGAGTTATCCCATTAATGGCTGTTTTCCAGCAGAACAAAGGCAGGAAAATAAAGC